>NC_060174.1:70960579-71203655 GCF_021184085.1 Oncorhynchus gorbuscha
GGTGTGTGCATGCCTCTGGGCCAGTGATTCGGCAGAGTCAAGCCAGCGTTGGGCCAGGGTTTCATCAAAGGGCAATATCAAATGTTTTCTTTCCTGAACTTTAAGAGCACTTCAGGTCAGCCAAGGGAAAAAAACAAAACGGCCCTTTTAACATTTCCCTGTGCTGAAAGGAATTTTAAAGGGAGGACACGAAGAGAAAGTGAATGTTCAGAATTGTCATGCTCTCATTGAAATTCTAAACTGAGCACACCATAAAGAGATAACTGACAAGGTAGGACAGGACTCAAAGACTGAGAGTGTTTCATATTAATATAAAGGCGGACGGGACCATTCAACTCCAGCCCTGACAGACTGTGTTGCTAATAGAATCACTGGGCCATGAGAGAGTGTTTGAAGACACCTGCAGATTCCTCGCATTCCAGGGCTACAGCGGCAGGATGTTGCAACTTGCCAGATAAGACAAAGGAAGGAGGTATGTGAAATATGGATGCACTCTACTGTATTGGTGTCCTGAATGTTAGCGGAACTAATTAGAATGCATTTTTGAACCATGGCATCTTCGAATGGAATGAAGCTTCCACATAAAGAGCAGGTCTTCTATCTGGCCTTCAATACCAGTGCTTCAGATTCACTAGACAGGCTAACACTGGAACCATGAGGACAAAGGCTCTGAAGATGAAAGAGAAGGACGAAGGGGGATGAGGAGGAGGAGTTGGGATGATTTAGTGGCTCCACCACTCCCCCTTTAGAGCCTGTACCAGCCCATCAGTTTTAATCCGTGTTTTGAGTTATGTGCTTTGTGTGAAGTTAGGTCTAGATGAAGGGAATCCACAGTGTGTTTGTGTGTAGAGAGAGAGAGAGAGAATGATCCTGCAGGTCTAAAGGGTAAACACGCCTGCTGTGTTCTTGGTTAAAACTGTGGACCCTGAGCCTCCTCCTCTCCTCACCTCTCTCAGCCCTACCTTTAGATCAGGGCCACATTGACAGTCACAGTGGGAGTGGCACTGGGAGCTCTGTTAGACACACGCAGAGCTTCAGTTTGGCTAACATTGAACCCTACATGGGGCTCCCAAATTCTATCCCGGGGTAATTATTTCTGATGGGGAGTGAACCGGAAGGATGGCTGTCTTCCCTCCTTTATTACTGGAATGTGAACCTCAAATTGTTTTGGATACGCCTCCTGCCGGGCCCATCATTGCTGTCTTCCAGCTGGCCAGCCAGCCTTGGATCAGCCCTACCAGGGATGCAGGGAGCATCGGCCCTTTATTACCACAGGCTGCCTGCTCTGGAAATGTAAGGGCTCCCAGGGTATGTGTGTGTGTGTGTGGTGTGTATCGTCCTATGTGTGTGTTTGTGGGAGGTGTATATAGTCCTGTGTGTGTGTGTGTGTGTGTGTGTGGGAGGTGTGTATAGTCCTATGTGTGTGTGTGTGTGTGTGCGTGTGTGTGTGTGGGAGGTGTTTATAGTCCTATGTGTGTGTATGTGTATGTGTGTGTGTGGGAGGTGTGTATAGTCCTGTGTGTGTGTGGTGTGTATTGTCCTATGTGTGTGTGTGTGTGTGTGTGTCTGTGGGAGGTGTGTATAGTCCTGTGTGTGTGTGTGTGTGGGAGGTGTGTATAGTCCTTTGTATGTGTGTGTGTGTGTGTGTGTGTGTTTGTGTGTGTCTGTCTGTGGGAGGTGTGTATAGTCCTGTGTGTGTGTGTGTTATATATGTGCACTTTTTTAAAGCCTAAAACGGAAGCATATGCAGAGAGTAGATCATACCAATGGTAAAATGTGGTGGTTCATCTTTGATGTTTTGATGTTTTCCTTCCACTTGTCACAGTATCATGAACTTTAACAAGTACCAGGACATTTTAGCCAAAAACCTGTTTGCCGCTGCCAGGAGGCTGACACCTGGCCGCAAGTGGATCTTCCAGTAAGACAATAACCCCAAGCACACATCAGTAATCCACATAGATTAATTGACCACAAAATCAACATTTTTCATCTCAGTCTCCAGACTTTAACTCCATTGAAAACCTTTGGTTTGAACTGAAGAGGGCAGTCCATAAGCGCAGACAAAGGGTATCAAGAATCTGAAAAGATTCTGTATGGAGGAATGGTCCAAGATCCCCCCCCCCCCCAGTGTTCTCTAATATCATCAAATATTTTAGAAAAAGGCTCAGTGTCATTACACTGAGGGTAGGGTGCTGGAGTACTAAAAATATGGGTACCACTAATTTTGACCCAAATTTTTTTCATTACTTATTCAAATAAATGTCATTCTCTGAGCAATTGTATTAGTATACCACTGCTAGAGTACTGCATGTCTTCATCCTCCCCTGTCCTTGTGTTTAGAACAGCCCCTACATCAGCCAGACACTACCCTGCACTCTGTATTTCACTGCCCAGCAGGAGACCATTCTCTAGACTCAGACTCTTGGTGGGGAGGTGAATACACTCATTTTGTCTCTTGTTTCTTTCTTGTTGTATTTTCAAAGCATAAGTAAGTCAACTGCTGTCTTACGTGACTTTACTGCAATTCAGTAGGTTCAAATTATTTACAAAATGGTGTTGAAAATCCCCCTAAGCTTTCTAATCCCTGAGTTACTGTGGCAACCTGAAGAAGTTGATTAGTCATATCATTACAACACTATCTGTGTCAAAATGTGATTGGTGTGTTCATGCTGAAGGATTACTGGGTTTACAACGCTAATGCAGGACATAATAGCAGTCGTAAGTACAGACGGATGGGTGTGCATCAAATGATTCTCCTCTGGCTTAACGTTAGTTAACGTTACTGAAAGATGATTCATACAGTTCATATAGGAATTAATCATGTTTAACTAGACTTCCTCTTTGTACATCAAATCAAGTTGTATTGGTTGCATACATATATACACTGCTCAAAAAAATAAAGGGAACACTTAAACAACACAATGTAACTCCAAGTCAATCACACTTCTGTGAAATCAAACTGTCCACTTAGGAAGCAACACTGATTGACAATACATTTCACATGCTGTTGTGCAAATGGAATAGACAACAGGTGGAAATTATAGGCAATTAGCAAGACATCCCCCAATAAAGGAGTGGTTCCGCAGGTGGTGACCAGACCACTTCTCAGTTCCTATGCTTCCTGGTTGATGTTTTGGTCACTTTTGAATGCTGGCGGTGCTTTCACTCTAGTGGTAGCATGAGACAGAGTCTACAACCCACACAAGTGGCTCAGGTAGTGCAGCTCATCCAGGATGACACATCAATGCGAGCTGTGGCAAGAAGGTTTGCTGTGTCTGTCAGTGTAGTGTCCAGAGCCTGGAGGCGCTACCAGGTGACAGACCAGTACATCAGGAGATGTGGAGGAGGCCGTAGGAGGGCAACAACCCAGCAGCAGGACCGCTACCACCACCTTTGTGCAAGGAGGAGCAGGAAGAGCACTGCCAGAGCCCTGCAAAATGACCTCCAGCAGGCCACAAATGTGCATGTGTCTGCTCAAACGGTCAGAAACAGACTCCATGAGGGTGGTATGAGGGCCCGACGTCCACAGGTGGGGGTTGTGCTTACAGCCCAACACCGTGCAGGATATTTGGCATTTGCCAGAGAACACCAAGATTGGCAAATTCGCCACTGGCGCCCTGTGCTCTTCACAGATGAAAGCAGGTTCACACTGAGCACATGTGACAGACGTGACAGTCTGGAGACGCTGTGGAGAACGTTCTGCTGCCTGCAACATCCTCCAGCATGACGGTTTGGTGGTCGGTCAGTCATGGTGTGCGGTGGTATTTCTTTGGGGGGCTGCACAGCCCTCCATGTGCTCGCCAGAAGTAGCCTGACTGCCATTAGGTACCGAGATGAGATCCTCAGACCCCTTGTGAGACCATATGCTGGTGCGGTTGGCCCTGGGTTCCTCCTAATGCAAGACAATGCTAGACCTCATGTGGCTGGAGTGTGTCAGCAGTTCCTGCAAGAGGAAGGCATTGATGCTATGGACTGGCCCGCCCATTCCCCAGACCTGAATCCAATTGAGCACATCTGGGACATGTCTCGCTCCATCCACCAACGCCACGTTGCACCACAGACTGTCCAGGAGTTGGCGGATGCTTTAGTCCAGGTCTGGGAGGAGGGAGATCCCTCAGGAGACCATCCGTCATCTCATCAGGAGCATGCCCAGGCGTTGTTGGGAGTTCATACCGGCACGTGGAGGCCACACACACTACTGAGCCTCATTTTGACTTGTTTTAAGGACATTACATCAAAGTTGGGTCAGCCTGTAGTGTGGTTTTCCACTTTAATTTTGAGTGTGACTCCAAATCCAGACTCCATGGGTTGATAAATTTGATTTCCATTGATAGTTTTTGTGTGATTTTGTTGTCAGCACATTCAACTATGTAAAGAAAAAAGTATTTAATAAGAATATTTCATTCATTCAGATCTATGATGTGTTATTTTAGTGTTCCCTTTATTTTTTTGAGCAGTGTATATAGCAGATGTTATTGAGGCAGTAGCAAAATGCTTGTGTTCCTAGCTCCAACAGTGCAGTACTATCTAACAATGTATATGTGTATATACAGTATATATACAGTGGGGCAAAAAAGTATTTAGTCAGCCACCAATTGTGCAAGTTCTCCCACTTAAAAAGAGGAGAGGCCTGTAATTTTCATCATAGGTACACTTCAACTATGACAGACAAAATGATAAAAAAAATCCAGAAAATCACATTGTAGGATTTTAAATGAATTTATTTGCAAATTATGGTGGAAAATAAGTATTTGGTCACCAACAAACAAGCAAGATTTCTGGCTCTCACAGACCTGTAACTTCTTCTTTAAGAGGTTCCTCTGTCCTCCACTCGTTACCTGTATTAATGGCACCTGTTTGAACTTGTTATCAGTATAAAATACACCTGTCCACAACCTCAAACAGTCACACTCCAAACTCCACTATGGCCAAGACCAAAGAGCTGTCAAAGGACACCAGAAACAAAATTGTAGACCTGCACCAGGCTGGGAAGAATGAATCTGCAATAGGTAAGCAGCTTGGTTTGAAGAAATCAACTGTGGGAGCAATTATTAGGAAATGGAAGACATACAAGACCACTGATAATCTCCCTCGATCTGGGGCTCCATGCAAGATCTCACCACGTGGGGTCAAAATGATCAGAAGAACGGTGAGCAAAAATCTCAGAACCACACGGGGGGACCTAGTGAATGACCTGCAGAGAGCTGGGACCAAAGTCATATAATAATATATGCCATTTAGCAGACGCTTTTATCCAAAGCGACTTACAGTCATGTGTGCATACATTCTACATATGGGTGGTCCCGGGGATCGAACCCACTACCCTGGCGTTACAAGCGCCATGCTCTACCAACTGAGCTACATCAGCCTACCATCAGTAACACACTACGCCGCCAGGGACTCATATCCTGCAGTGCCAGACGTGTCCCCCTGCTTAAGCCAGTACATGTCCAGGCCCGTCTGAAGTTTGCTAGAGAGCATTTGGATGATCCAGAAGAAGATTGGGAGAATGTCATATGGTCAGATGAAACTCAACTCGTCGTGTTTGGAGGACAAAGAATGCTGAGTTGCATCCAAAGAACACCATACCTACTGTGAAGCATGGGGGTGGAAACATCATGCTTTGGGGCTGTTTTTCTGCAAAGGGACCAGGACGACTGATGAATGGGGCCATGTATCGTGAGATTTTGAGTGAAAACCTCCTTCCATCAGCAAGGGCATTGAAGATGAAACGTGCCTGGGTCTTTCAGCATGACAATGATCCCAAACACACCGCCTGGGCAATGAAGGAGTGGCTTCATAAGAAGCATTTCAAGGTCCTGGAGTGGCCTAGCCAGTCTCCAGATCTCAACCCCATAGAAAATCTTTGGAGGGAGTTGAAAGTCCGTGTTTCCCAGCAACAGCCCCAAAACATCACTGCTCTAGAGGAGATCTGCATGGAGGAATGGGCCAAAATACCAGCAACAGTGTGTGAGAACCTTGTGAAGACTTACAGAAAACGTTTGACCTCTGTCATTGCCAACAAAGGGTATATAAAAAAGTATTGAGAGAAACTTTTTTTATTGACCAAATACTTATTTTCCACCATAATTTGCTAATAAATTCATTAAAAATCCTACAATGTGATTTCTGGATTTTTGTTTCTCATTTTGTCTGTCATAATTGAAGTGTACCTATGATGAAAATTACAGGCCTCTCTCATCTTTTTAAGTGGGAGAACTTGCACAATTGGTGGCTGACTAAATACTTTTTTGCCCCGCTGTATATATGTATATACTGTATATACACTGCGGTTCGTAAGTTTGAGGTCACTTAGAAATGTCCTTGTTTTTTAAAGAAAAGCAATTTTCTTGTCCATTAACATTTTATTTATCCATGTTATTGCTTCATTACCTGCAAAATACCAGTCTCAATGTCAACAGTGAAGAGGCGACTCCAGAATGCTGGCCTTGTAGGCAGAGTTGCAAGGAAAAAGACATATCTTAGACTGGCCAATGAGAATAAAAGATTAAGATGGTCAAAAGAATACAGACACTGGACAGAGGAACTCTGCCTAGAAGGCCAGCATCCCGGAGTCGCCTCTTCACTGTTGACGTTGAGACTGGTGTTTTGTGGGTACTATTTAATGAAGCTGCCAGTTGAGGACTTGTTTCTCTGTTTCTCCAACTAGACACTCTAATGTACTTGTCTTCTTGCTCAATTGTGCACCGGGGCCTCACACTCCTCTTACTATTCTGGTTAGAGCCAGTTTGTGCTGTTCTGTGAAGGGAGTAGTACACAGCGGTGTACGAGATCTTCAGTTTCTTTGCCATTTCTCACATGGAATAGTCTTCATTTCTCAGAACAAGAATAGACTGAGGAATTTCAGAAGAAAGGTCTTTGTTTCTGGCCATTTTGACCCTGTAATCAAACCCACAAATGCTGATGCTCCAGATACTGAACTAGTCTAAAGAAGGCAAGTTTTATTGCTTCTTTAATCAGTACAACAGTTTTCAGCTGTGCTAACATAATTGCAAAAAGGGTTTCTAATGATCAATTAGCCTTTTAAAATGATCAACTTGGATTAACTAACACAATGTGACATTGGAACACAGGAGTGATGGTTGCTGATAATGGGCCTCTGTATGCCTATGTAGATATTCAATTAAAAATCTGCTGTTTTCATCTACAATCGTCATTTACAACATTAACAATGTCTACACTCTATTTCTGATCAATTAGATTTTATTTGAATGGACATAAATGTGTTTTTTTTTAAACAAGGGCATTTCTAAGTTTTGAACAGTAGTGTCTCAGTACCAGTCAAAAGTACCAGTCAAAAGTTTGGACACCAACTCATTTAAAAGTTTTTATTTATTTGTACTATTTTCTACATTGTAGAATAATAGTGAAGACATCACAACTATGAAATAACACATGGAATAAAGTAGTAACCAAAAAAGTGTTAAACAAATACAAATATATTTTATTTTTTATATCTTCACTATTATGTGTAGGTGCCAAAACGATAGTTTGTTAACAAGAAATTTGTGGAGTGGTTGAAAAATGAGTTTTAATGACTCCAACCTAAGTGTATGTAAACTTCCGACTTCAACTGTATATCTGAAGAATACATAGGATAGAATAGTGTATGTACAACAATAGTTGAATAGGATGGCCCTGACTAGAATACAGTATATACATATGAAATGGGTTAAACTGTATGTAAACATTATTAAAGTGACCAGTGTTCCATGTCAATGTACATAGGGCAGCAGCCTCTAAAGTGCAAGGTTGAGTAACCGAGTGGTAGCCGGCAAGTGACAGTGACTAAGTTTAGGGCAGAGTACTGGGTGAAGGCCGGCTAGTGGTGACTATTTAACGGTCTGATGGCCATCAAACAGAAGCTGTTTTTCAGTCTCTCGGTCCCAGCTTTGATGCACCTGTACTGACCTCACCTTCTGGATGATAGTGGGGTGAACAGGCCGTGGCTGTAGTCCTTGATGAGCTTCTTGGCCTTGCTGTGACACCGGGTGCTGTAGATGTCCTGGAGGGCAGGCAGTGTGCCCACGGTGATATGTTGGGCGGACCGCACCACCCGCTGGAGAGCCCAGCGGTTGCGGACGGTGCAGTTACTGAACAGCCAGGCAGGAGGCTCTCAATGGTGCATCTGTAAAAGTTTGTGAGGGTTTTCGGGGCCAAGCCAAATTTCTTTAGCCTCCTGAGGATGAAGAGGTGCTGTTGCTCTGTTGCGCCTTCTTCACCACACTGTCTATTTGGGTGGACCCATTTCACATTGTCAGTGATGTGCACACCGAGGAACTTGAAGCTTTTCAACTTCTTCACTCCAGCTCCCTCTGCTGTCTCCTGAAGACCACGACCATCTCCTTCATTTAGTTGACATTGATGGAGAGGTTATGTTCCCGGCGCCAGTCCCCCAGGGCCGTCATCTCCTCCTTGTAGGTTGTCTCGTTGTTAGTAATACATAGTGGAACACAAACACTTACATTTGTTTTTGTATATGGACATTGGCATATGTGGTATGTTCATCGTTAAAATATGTGGCCATTGCTTGCTAATCATCATCGGGGCGGCAGGGTAGCCTAGTGGTTAGAGCGTTGGACCAGTAACCGGAAGGTTGCAAGTTCAAACCCCTGAGCTGACAAGGTACAAATCTGTCGTTCTGCCCCTGAACAGGTAGTTAACCCGCTGTTCCTAGGCTGTCATTGAAAATATGAATTTGTTCTTAACTGACTTGCCTGGTTAAATAAAGGTAAAATTAAAATTTTAAAAATAAATACAAATCATTGACTCATCACTGCGCACAACATTTTATAAAAAAACATTTTTTTAAACGGTGCTTCTTCAAAGTATACCGATTACTCATAGAACCTTTCAAGTGAGATGGTTTGGTTTGACAGTCAAAATGTTACATTCTGTCCTCATGGCCCTGTATCTCTCCACTCTGTCTTCTGACAGCAGCATGCATGAAGGGGTTAATGCCACTCATCTAACTTGTATCATCACAGTAATTTTCAGCCTTCAGATTCACTTTCACTTTAGCAGTCAAGGAGGCAATTGGCTTGACAGCCTGTTAGTGGGGACTTGCTCCAGTCATGTTTGTGCGTGTTGATGTGTATGTGTATAACCAAAGGTTGTGTGTGTTTGCTGGTGCTACTCCCTATCTAGTCCTCTACTGACCCAGAAGATGGAGACTTCCCACAGAGCCACAGAGAGGTCAAAAGCTTGACCACAGTAGTCCAATACTAGGTCAAATGCTACAGTCTGTTTGTAGGCCTATGCATTCCTTGTGTGGCAGACTGGGCATAACTATAATTTTAACTATGCTTTGTGGAAAGTAACTATTTTTGTGGGGGAACAAATGGTTACTTTGGAGGTGACTACAACTATTTGAATACAGATTCCCAGAAATGACTACTTTTTAAAACTATTTGAATACAGATCTGAGAATGCAACTACTTTTGAAACATATTTTAATACAGATCTCAGGAAGTGACTATTTTTCAGAAACTATTGGATTGGCTGCCTTCAACTAATAGTAGGGCTATATCTGGAACTGCATGTTGAATGTAGAAATAGAATGAATAAATCTCCTATACTATTCCAGTCAATCTGACGGTCATATTTGATCTACACAATACATTTCTATCTGAAAGACCTCTCCATCACAGTTGACAACTCCACCACCCTCCCAGAGTGCAAAAAGCCTTGGTGTGACCCTGGACAACACCCTGCCATTCTCTGCAAACATCAAGCAGTGACTCGCTCCTGCAGGTTTATGCTCTCCAACGTCCGTAGTGTATGATCTTTCCTCACACGGGAAGCGGAGCAGGTCCTAATCCAGACACTTGTCATCTCCCGCTTGGAATAGTGCAACTCGTGTTTGTCTGGGCTCCTCACTTGTCCCATCAAACGCCTGCAACTTATCCAGGATGCTGCAGACAGTCTGGTGTTCAACCTTTCCAAGTTCCCCCATGTCACCCCGCTCCTCCACACACAACACTGGCTTCCTGTTGAAGCGCGCATCCACTACAAGGCCATTGTGCAAGCCTACGGAGCAGCAAGAGGAACTGCCCCTCCCTGTCAACAGTGATGGAGAAGTCTTTCAAACAGAAATGTACTGTGTAACACTCTCACTTCAGTCCCCCCCTCTTACTATCTCTGACTTTGCTAATAGCTACTTTATTGAGGAAAAATGTACTAAATGCACTGTTATATGTGGTTGTCCCACCTAGCTATTTTAAGATGAATGCACCAACTGTACGTCTCTCTGGATAAGAGTGTCTGCTAAATTACATAAATGTGAAACGTCCATTCTCCTGAATGTCTATTGCCTCAGGTTAGGGCTGTTGTGGTGACCGTATTACTGCCACACCGTCAGTCATGTATCACGACTGCAGTCAAATTACACGTGACGTTGAGTAACGTAAAATCCTCCTAGGCACTCTGTAAATGAATGGCGCTGATCCGTTGGTAGTACCCAACTCGCTAACGACCATCAGGTCGCTAATGGCCTGGTACTCAAGCACTCTATTGTCCCTCTAATCACTCTGACATCAATGCAAATGCATTTGAAAACACTTATCATCAAAACAGTAGGCCTATCTTACTTTTAAAACGCACCGTTAGCTTTTAGAACTCGCTGTTTGTTTGACCTCACGTTGATCGATCTTTTTTTTTAAAGAAATTCAGCTGCAGGTTGAAACTGAGTGGAAAACCTGGCCGTTGTGGATGTGGTTTTAAAGCCAAACACAACGAAATGGACAGCGCTTTCTCAGATGATGATTCATTCAAAGCATTTAAGACGTTGCATGTAGAACAGCCATACGCATATTAGAGCGTATGCATACGCATGGGCCTATATATGAGCCCAAGCCAGAAAGAAAATCCTGAATTAAAATTATGATTGTGCTGCTATACAATACATAGCCTACCGCATATTACGCACAGCTGGAAAACATAGATTTAAATTGTCTTTGGTGCATAATTTGTCTAGCCTATACTCCACAAACAAATCGCCTTTGAGTGTGGACTGTAATATGATGCATACTAGATGGACTGGTTACCTTATGCTATGCTCCATACTTTCTATCCATGAGTCTGGAAGAGAACGTACATGGCCTAAGCCATGCTGTTGGTTCATTGATTATGCAGGGTGGCTTACAGAGTACAGTTAGCTTATTTACTTTTATTCAACCTTTATTTAACTAGGCAAGTCAGTTAAGAACAACTTCTTATTTACAATGACGGCCTACCAAAAGGGGTCTGGGATTTAAAAATGTAAAAAATTAATCCTTTTTTATTGCTCTGTTTTACAATGGAGCAATGTGCTTAATATCAGCAGCCGATACATAAATATAGTAGCAATGGAAAGCTGGGATCCAACTATTTTTAGTGGCAACCATCAAAACTCTGCTTTCACACGGAATTGCATATAAAAATGCTTATAAGAACACTTAGGCCTATTTCACCGCATGCATCAACCGCTGTTTGAGGAGCAGCCTCTCACCGCGTGAAAGGTTTTTAAGAAACCAAGTGAAATCAGGTGGGGAACATCAATAGTATGTTTTCACAACAAAATATACTGTTGACAATGCCTCTCTCTGCGTGCTGGAGAAAGGAATGAAGGAGAGTGAGGAGGAGATGGAGACACGGTAGTGAGATATTCTGTAGCTGAAGGTAACTATGAAAATAGAAAAAATGCCTTATTACAGGGCTATTGAAAATCAAATACAAATGCACTATAATTACAGGCTAACTATTTGACTTGCCTAGTTAAATAAAGGTTCAATAAAAATACATTGTAACTGCTCAGCCTCCATTCGCTATTTTCCCCTGTTCCTGTTCCTGTTCCTGTCCCTGTTCTTGTTCCTGCCCCCGTTCCTGTTCCTGTTCCTGCCCCCGTTCCTGTTCCTGTTCCTGCCCCTGTTCCTGCCCCTGTTCCTGCCCTTGTTCCTGTTCCCGTTCCTGTTCCTGTTCCTGCCCCTGTTCCTGTTCCTGCCCTTGTTCCTGTTCTTATTCCTGCCCCTGTTCCTGCCCCTGTTCCTGCACCTGTTCCTGCCCCTGTTCCTGTTCCTGCCCCTGTTCCTGCCTCTGTTCCTGCCCCTGTTCCTGCTCCTGCCCCTGATCCTGTTCCTGCCCTTGTTCCTGTTCCTGCCCTTGTTCCTCCACCTGGTCCTGCCCCTGTTCCTGCCCCTGTTCCTGCCCCTGTTCCTGCCCCTGTTCCTGCTCCTGCCCCTGTTCCTGTTCCTGCACAATTAATAATGGGCCATTCTAAATCAAAACGCATTTGATATATTATTAAATACAAGGTTAAATTGAGAATAGTCTGATGGGTGAAAATATGATCACTTGATGAAAGAATAGTGTGTCAACCCCGAGGCAACGAACGGAGCGCAAGCTTTTTTTGTGACGTAAGGTAGTGGCATCATACAGCCCATATATGTGTTGATTTCTAAGACATTCTAAGGATTGTATCATTCACAACTAAAGTTGACGAATAACTCTAAATCTAGCTCATAGGACCTATTTTTCAAATGATCACTATTACGCTCAACATAGCCACTTCATATCGACACATGCTTTGGAATGGGAAATATATCCTTGCTATTGCTAAACTCAATTATATTCTCCTTACTATAACGTCACATAATATAAAATATTGGCACAGGATTTATAAGCATATCGTGTCTGCTTAATGAACTAGCCTACAGCCTAGGCTGCCATTGGCATGGCACATAGCCAGATAACATAATGTAGGCTGACTCAGAATATTATATTCTCTTCTTCTGAAACACATTTTCTTCATATCATAATGTTTCTTTAGACCTGCCTAAAAGAAATAATGGGTTTATTGTGATGGTGTATATTAAATGGATTTATTATGCTTTTTTAAAATGTGGATGTTCCAAAGGCTCACATCAGTGGCTTGTATCCATGGAGGCCTGGAGATGCTGAATGTGTTTGTTAATTTACTGTAAATTACCATGAGACCGGCGGTCATTTGCATGACAGTTACTGACAAAAGTTAATGACCACCACAGCCCTACCTGAGGTGTACATAATCAAGTCAAACAAAAACTAGTGGTATTATCTACAGAGAAGTACAAATACGTTGTGATGCTCAACTACTGTATGACTCTTTCATGCCACTGAAAAGGTTGAAAGCTGCAATACATTTTTTGATACCTGAAATGACTGCAGAAACATTCAAAGCCATTTGCAAACATTGCAAACTCTTTGTCCATCTGAGTGGAAGTGTTCTTGTTTCAAACACATTATACCATCTTTAAAGGGATAGTTTACTCAGAATACAAACTAACATGATTTTTCACCTACCTTTGCTGTAATTGATCCAAGACAGCAATTTTGATGTTTAGTTTCCTTTGTATGTACGCATGACTGTAAGTCTCTTTCGATAAAAGCTTCTGCTAAATGGCATATGCTAGTTGTTGGTACTTCATAAAATATTTGTCCATCAAATTTTTTGGGGGGTTTGTTTTCAAATAACTTGCATGTATTTAAATACCTTCATTTACATTTACATTTAAGTCATTTAGCAGACGCTCTTATCCAGAGCGACTTACAAATTCAAATATTATTTGGTTTTCTGAGAGGTATTCAAAATACTTTCAAATATTTTTTGTTTTTCTCAGACGTGTATTTGAATATCAAAGTAAATATTTGCCTTTTAGTTGATATAAAAAGGATGTTAGACTACGTCAAGTATTTTAAAAGTTAGTCTTTTCAAATAAACTACAAAATAGCACTATTTTCTGCCAAAGTCTGTTGCCTATGGCAATAGCCCATGGCATGATCACAAAATCCATATTAACTGGATTAGTTTTCCTTATGATGTGTTAGCATCTCACCTACCCTAGAGAGGTTAACGTCCCACCAGGCCAACATCCGGTGAAACTGCAGAGCGCTAACATTCTAAATACACTATTTGTTATAGTAAACATTCTTGTAAATACATGTATCTTACATCATTTAAAAGACAAACGTCTTATTAATCCAGCCGCTGTGTCAGATTTCAAAAAGGCTTTACTGCGAAAGCAAACCATGCAATGTTCCGAGGACAGCTCCCCGCACACACAAGTATTACTAGCATTTTCCAACCAAGCATTAGCGTCACGAAAGTCAGAAATAATAATAAAATAAATTGCTTACCTTTGAAGATCTTCCTCTGGTGGCAATGCCAAGTGTCTTAACTACACAGTGAATGTTCGTTTTGTTTGATTACATCCATTTTTATTGCCTAACACAAAACATTTGTAAACCGCTTGCGTCGTGATTTCCGTCTCATTCAACTTTGGATGAAGCGTTCTGGGGGAGTTCATTCGCCATTGCAAATCCTACTTGACGGAGCCACGAGTGTTACGCATAGCAGTACATAGTGAATAGCATTTTCAGCAAGTTTATATATTTTAAATTATGGCGAATAAATCAGGAAAGGCTCAAACAAAGTCTAGGTTTACAGATTTAACCCAAATTATAGAGGAAATTGATAGAGAAAGTGAGACCGAGTTGCTTCAGCACCTTCTGTCCCCTCTACCTCTGTCCCTTCTGCTTCAACCAGTGGTGTTCACCTGCCCAGATTCATCTCTGCAGACATGAATGTGCCTCAGGGCAAAAAGGGCACAGTAGGGAGACGTCGTTATGCCCTTTGTCCCAGGAAATGCCCCATCACCTGCACCACCTGTTCAGTAAGCCTCTGCTTAACAGCAGAAAGAGACTGCTATGGGCCATGGCACCAGCAGCACAATATTGTGTAGAGGACTTAGGGTCTTCACAATATTGTAAATAGAAAATGTGTATACAGTTACCCTTGTTATTTGTTTATGTTTAATTATTATTATTTAAAAAAATATTTTTTATATATTTCTTTTTTGGGGGGGGGGTGTTAGAATAGAATTTATGTATTTTGCATATAGTTATTTCCTTCAAAATGTATCACTGTACCAATTCGGCCACTTGGGTACATTTGGGTACATTTGTGTGGGACACCTGGGTGACTTCATGCTCAATGTCATGTAGCTCACTCATTTTTGAAGTTATCTGTCTAAAACTTTGTACAGCTATAGTTGCGATCTTATGTTCTTCATTCAAATCATCCACAGCATCCTATATGTATGTGTGGCTCTTCCTGGTCATTTGAAAGATGATGCAGCAACAATATAAATGTTTATTTCCTTGTATTTTCTTCTACCAGATCTATTGTGTTATATTCTCCTACATTCAATTCACATTTCCACAAAATTCAGAGTGTTTCCTTTCAAATGATACCAAGAAAATGCATATCCTCGCTTCTGGGCCTGAGCTTCAGGCAGTTAGATTAGGGTATGTCTTTAGGCGGAAATTGAGAAGAAGGGGGGGGGGGGTACCCCAAAGAAGTTAAATAGAGCTGTGGGAGAGTGAGTTTACCTGATGTCCTCGGATGTAGTTACTGGCCGCTGTATCGTTGGGTCTGTGTACTGAGTCTGTATGGCACAGTCCAATGGACAGGCCACTGAGGCAGCTCGGCCAAACACACAACAACATAAATGTACTATTCAATCCAGAGCCTCAACCCACTCTGCCAACCCACAGCCCAGAGAGAGCCCAGAGAACCCAGAGAGAGCCCATGGTCTGGCTCCAGAGGTGTTAGCCTGCAGTAATGATAATGTGATTTAGCCCAGACCCATCATGCCTAATGCAAGTGTCAGCAGCACACATTCAAGTCACGGTGGAGCAGTCCACACTCACACCATTGCGTGTTAGCATGCACACTCAGCATTGTGAATTTCCTTAGAATATTACTAAATCGTGTCAATCCAGCGTTATTACCTTGCATTCTAGCTAACACATGCACATAGTAATCATATATGTCTAGAAGATTTCTGCTTGGAAATGTATTTTCAGATTTATGGTGATAATATGTTTGTGATAACAGCTTTAAATGTGAATGTCAAAATCTTAAATCCACGGATATTCTTGCTGACACTCTCACCCATTCTCCCGCATTGGCTGGCTCCCAAATGCCTTGTGTTGTATAGTAACCCGTTGGCAGCTCTGTGGCTGTGGCCAAAATATAAATCAGATGACGACCTTTCCTTCCAAGAACTCCAGTCGGGAACTTAACTGCTCTTTTTTCTCAACTTGTGCTAGTTTTTAGAGAGAGAAAAATAACGGTAGAATGAGAGAGACCCCAGAGTTCACAAAAGAGTATAGAGAATGTCTCACCTCCGATAAAATCACACTTCATGACATTTCACATAATTCATATGTAACCTTTTCAATAAGCTTATGAAATTATGCGTAATTGAAGTGTGCTCATGTAAATGCTCAGTGATTTTTAACACTCCAGTCCCAAGTCAGATAAGATCGAGCTAGCTGAGGATCAGTGTCCGCTGGACCAGGGCCTGTTCCACTCAGAGTTGAGCCTGTGTTTTGGTCTTTGTCTTCCACAGCTGCTTCTGAAAGGAGAGCTTGGCAGGGCTCATGCTATTCCATTACTCCCTCCACCCCTTCCTCCCTCCCTCCTTTCCCGGCATCACACCTGATTCCATTTGACAAAGCCCCTATCGGCTCAATATCTTCATGCCCAATGTTGAAGGCGACTGAAGACTATATTCCAAAGCCCATATGCCACATCTGTTCCCCACTCGTCTAGCGTCGCTGACAGACTTGTTCGAAAGTGTTTTAATCGGGCCCAGGCACCAAGGGAATTATTCCATAAACAATCATTCCACTCCCGGATAGAAATCCTTGAGAGGGAGTGGGCAGGAGGCGGCATCACAGCTAACCTTTGCAAGAGTGTAGGCAGGGCCTGGGGATCTAGTGACTCACCAGAGCCATGGACAGAACAAGATCAACTGAACTCAGACAGAGTGTAGGAGAACCTGAAAGAGCATAGATCCTAGGCTAAGTTTAAAGGGAAAAAATGACATTTTCCCTCTCAAACTGCTAATCTTTTGGAAATATACTGTGCATGTCAATTTGACTTGGCCCCATGACCCAGTGGTATAATGGGGGTGTGTGTGTTTGTGCGGGCGTGTGTTGTGTGTTGCAAGGAGATGACGAGTCCTAATCACCGTTAGCAGCGACAGACTGCTTCATTAGCCAGCCTGACCTCTGTGGCGTCTCCTTACCGCCTGGTTATTAAGCAAAGCCTGTGAACGTGACTTTGGGGAGCTTTTGGGGAGGAAAGCAGGAGAGCGACACAGCAGTTTCCTAACACACACACACACACACACACACACACACACACACACACACACACACACACACACACACACACACACACACACACACACACACACACACACACACACACACACACACACACACACACACACACACACACACACACACACACACACACACACACACACACACACACACACACACAGAGAGAGAGAGCGAGACTGTCAAGAGCAGCATCTCGTCATCGTCACCACCAACACTAATACAATCTTGATATTATACACTACTGTGCGCAATTACTTTGAATGGAGTGCCTCAGCTCAGACTCTGTGTTTAAGGAAATGCTAAGCTCATAGCCACTGAACTCCCACTGGTGATAACATAAGCTGAGATTCCCCTTATTTTTAGTAGCGTTTGGGCTCTCGGCATGTGTGTGTGTGTGTGATGTGTCTGAAGGGTGCTCCCCATGTGTCAGCTGGGGGTTGTGAAGAGCAGTGGTAAGGATAATTGGAGGGCCCCTTGAGCATGGCAGAGTCTCTGTCCTGCTTCCCTCCCTCCCCACCGCTATCTGACCCTACTCTAATTGCTACACCACAACACTACCTTCAGTCCTGCACTTTACCTATCCCCATACCTAACCCCAATCACACGCTTCATCTCACATACACAGATACACTAATATCACAGTGTATTTTTTTAGACTACATCTAGTCTGTTGCACCATTGACAGATGATCAGCCATAACAAGAGAACAGGCTGTCTGTCCTGACTTGGGTTAGTTGGCTGTGCTGTCAAACCCAGACTCAGCATTAGTCCTAATGAATGAATAATAGATTGATTGTATTTGTTAATAGACTCAGCAAGCTGTTTGTGCCCTGGCCTAAAGGATAGAGGTATAAATAGCCCAGCGATAGGCAGGAAGCAGCAGTGGGCTACAGTGCGGACCCCTGAGACAAGCTGATAGATTAGTCATTGATGGCTCTGAGGAGCTCTCCCTCCGTCTGCAGGTAAGGACTGACCTCCAACAAACCTCACAAATGATCCACTGGCCCTGCCAACAAAACCACTCACACAGCGGACTTGATTGATCCTAGAACACTCCCTGTCAATGAGAAATAAGTCATTCTAAATTTGGAGCGGACGTTTTTGTTGTGGGGCTGTCAGATACACTACATGACCAAAAGTATGTGGACACCTGCTCATCAAACATCTCAGTCCAAAATCATGGGCATTATAATGGAGTTGGTCCCCCCTTTGCTGCAATAACAGCCTCCACTCTTCTGGGAAGGCTTTCCACTAGATGTTGGAACATGTCTGCAGGGACTTGCTTCCATTCAGCCACAAGAGCATTGGTGAGGTCGAGCACTGATGTTGGGTGATTAGCCCTGGCTCGCAGTCGCCGTTCCAATTCATCCTAAAGGTGTTTGATGGGGTTGAGGTCAGGGCTGTGCAGGCCAGTCAAGTTCTTCCACACCGATCTCTACAAACTATTTCTGTATGGACCTCGCTTTGTGCAAGAGGGCATTGTCATGAAAAACAGCCCCAGATGAATATTCCTCCTCCACCAAACTTTACAGTTGACACTATGTATTTGGGCAGCTAATGTTCTCCTGGTTTCCGCTAAACCCAGATTCAATGGCAGCGAACTTTACACCACTCTAGCCGACGCTTGACATTGCTCACGGGGACCCATTTCATGAAGCCCCCCACTAACAGTTATTATGCTGACGTTGTTTCCAGGGGCAGTTTGGAACTTGTTGTTGCTCCTAGAAGTTTCCATTTCACAATAAAATAACTTCCAGTTGGCCGGGGCAGCTCTAACAGGGCAGACATTTAACTAACTGACTTGTTGGAAAGGTGGCATGCTATGATGGTGCGACGTAGTAAGTCACTGAGCTCTTCAGTAAGGCCATTCTACTGCCAATGTTTGACTATTAAGATTGCATGATTCTGTGCTCGATTTTATATACCTTTCAGCAATGGGTGTGGGTGAAATAGCCGAATAGACTAATTTGAAGGAGTGTCCACATGCTTTTGTATATATAGTGTATAAGGTCATCGGTCCAATAATCTTGTCAGGCTGGCAGCCGATAATGCATTTAGCTGTAAATAGCAAAATAATAAAGAAACGTCATACATGATAGAAAATGGTTGTATAATCAGTGCACTGTTGAAACTCTTCACCCTCCTCGTCCAGCTGACAGCCTTTGGTTTGAAGGCTGTGTGTGATGTAGGGATGAGGGTGGGTCAATTTGACCTCTGGGCTGACCTTCCTCTGCTGGTTCAGGGGGCATGTGGGTCTGTGGTGGGTCTGCTATGGGCGGTAGGGCTGGCAGTCAGAGGTCTATTTCTGCCCCAGCTTCAGACAGCTGTCGTATCCCTCATTCCTCTCCTACCTCCCTACCCCCCCTCACCCCTTTCAGCCTCAGTGCCCCGGCTTTGGCACTGCCTGGTGGAAGGGTGTCATTAGCTGTCATGGCATGAGTGTCGTCATGGCAACTTCAGAAGTGGCGGCAACTCCAGAAAGGAAAGGCCAACCGTGGGATAACAGACTGGTGCTTCAGAGGGACTTCTCAACACACCAGAGGGACCAATGGCCTGTTTGTGAGACTGTGAATTTTACGCAGCCGAGGTTCCCTACGCTTGTCTGTCTGAACGACCTTTGAGTTACACTCACATCTATCTTAACACCCACTCAGAAACTGTCTGTCTTGGTAGTGCGTGGCAGGCAGTAGATGTGTCACTGGTTGTGATGGTTCTCGAACAGTTCACTCTGTGTGTGAGGACAATGCAAAAGCACTGCTGCCATGAGGCCATTACTGCACGGCAACACAGAGACCTTCTCCTCATCTGATTGGCTTAATTTAATCAGACATCCACTGAGGCTGCAGTTGTTCTCAGCGAAACTTGATTAACAGTGTCATGAATGCTAAGACTGTTCCCTCTATTTATCCCCCCCTTTCTCCATTTGCTCAAGAAATTATCTGCAATGCCTTCTCGTAAGTGGCATCGGCACTTGCTCTTTTTCAAACGTTAGCTGGCGCGTTGGAGAATTTTGGTTAGTGATTCCACTCCCTCCCCTTATCTCCCTCTCTCTTTGTCATTGATGTGTCTTTCTCAGCTCCCAGACTGTGGGTTTGACAATGAGAAGATTCAACCTAAGCCTCACACCTCCTCTGTGCTTGGTGGGCAGTGAAACCACTGTTGAGTTACATTCATTTTTTATGCTAGGCTTAAAATAGAGGCCCAGCCATTACAATTATATGCACTGCCTGGCCGGAAAGCTGTCATTTAGGAGATATGATCAAACAGGACTCTCGCTCCAGTGCTCCACGGCCTGGTGTTTGTCTCGCCACTTGAGTCTGGATTGGTTTCAGGTCATTGTGTTTTTTGGAATAATAATGGGCTAGAAAGGTAAGGATGACTTAAAGAGGGACATGAGGAAATAAACTTGTCAATGCAACTGAGCTAGCTGTCCTTGGTAAAGTTTCATTTACTCAGCAGTGAAAGACAATAAGGGCCAGAGGCACATCAATTGAAAACGTTTCACATTTTTAAGACTGTTAGAAATTCCTGTGTGAAATATCTTTCGTGGCTTCTGTTGCGAGGCGCGCTGTGCATCTTTTCCTCTCATCTCCAAAGCCGCCATTAAGAATTCATGGCAAGGACTCCATAAGCAAGTTTGGAAGTGCTTTTATTAAAACGCTAACGAGATGTCGATGGCTCAAGATATCACATTTTCTTTTGTATTAATGCTATTCTCTTACATTCACTCACAGCTAATAAGTCAGAATCAATCGACCTGCTGTATGCACTGTGGCTTTGTGAGAGCTGGACCCCTGAGATGGAACCATTTCATTTCTGAAAAAGATAGTGTGTGTGTGTGCGTGTGCGTGTGTGTGTGTGTGTGTCAAATAATGTATTTGTCACATACACGTGTTTAGCAGATGTTATTACGGGTATAGTGAAATGCTTGTGCTTCTAGCTCCAACAGTGCAGTAATATCTAACAACTAATATCTAACAGTTTCACAACATATACCCAAAATACACATAAATCTAAGTAAAGAATGGATTAAGAATATATGCATATACAGTTGAAGTCGGAAGTTTACATACACCTTAGCCAAATAGATTTATTATATGCCAGATTTAAACTCAGTTCTTCACAATTCTTGACATTTAATCCTAGTAAATAGTCCCTGTCTTAGGTCAGTTAAGATCACCACTTTCTTTTAAGAATGTCATATGTCATAATAGTAGTAGAGAGAATTATCTATTTCAGCTATTATTTCATTCATCACATTCCCAGTTGGTCAGAAGTTTACATACACTCAAATTAGTATTTGGTAGCATGGCCTTTAAATTGTTTAACTTGGGTCAAAAGTTTTGGGTAGCCTTCCACAAGCTTCCCACAATAAGTTGGGTGAATTTTGGCCCATTCCTCCTGACAGAGCTGGTGTAACGGAGTCAGGTTTGTAGGCATCCTTGCTCACACACGCTTTTTCAGTTCTGCCCACAAATGTTCTATAGGATTGAGGTCAGGGCTTTGTGATGGTCACTCCAATACCTTGACTTTGTTGTCCTTAAGCCATTTTGCCACAACTTTGGAAGTATGCTTGGGTTCATTGTCCATTTGGAAGACCCATTTGCGACTGATCTGTAACTTCCTGACTGATGTCTTGAGATGTTGCTTCAATATATCCACATAATTTTCCTTTCTCATGATGCCATCTTTTTTTGTGAAGCATACCAGTCCCTCCTGCAGCAAAGCACCCCCACAACATGATGCTGCCACCCCCGTGCCTCACAGTTGGGATGGTGTTCTTCGGGTTGCAAGCCTTCCCCTTTTTCCTCCTAACATCACGATAGTCATTATGGCCAAACAGTTCTATTTTTCTTTTGTCAGACCAGAGGACATTTCTCCAAAAAGTACAATCTTTGTCCCATGTGCAGTTGCAAACCGTAGTCTGGCTTTTTTAATGGTGGTTTAGGAGCAGTGGCTTCTTCCTTGCTGAGCGGCCTTTTAGGTTATGTCGATATAGGACTCGTTTTACTGTGGATATAGAAACTTTTGTACCTGTTTCATTCAGCATTTTCACAGGGTCCTTTGCTGTTGTTCTGGGATTGATTTGCACTTTTCGCACGAAAGTACGTTCATCTCTAGGAGACAGAACGTGTCTCCTTCCTGAGTTGTATGACGGCTGCGTGGTTCCATGGTGTTTATACTTGCGTACTATTGTTTGTACAGATGAACGTGGTACCTTCAGGTGTTTGGAAATTGCTCCTAAGGATGAACCAGACTTGTGGAGGTCTACATTTCTTTTCTGAGGTCTTGGCTGATTTCTTTTGATTATTCCATGATGTCAAGCAAAGAGGCACTGAGTTTGAAGATAGGCCTTGAAATACATCCACAGGTACACCTCCAATTGACTCAAATTATGTCAATTAGCCTATCAGAAGCTTCTAAAGCCATGACATCATTTTCTGGAATTTTCCAAGCTGTTTAAAGGCACAGTCAACTTAGTGTATGTAAACTTCTGACTCACTGGAATTGTGATACTGTGAGTTATAAGTGAAATAATCTGTCTGTAAACAATTGTTGGAAAATGACTTGTGTCAACTGCTTGCATTAACAAGCAGTTTGTGGAGTGGTTGAAAAATACGTTTTAATGACTCCAACATAAGTGTATGTAAACTTCCGACAACTGTATGTCAGAGCGGCATAGGACTAAGATACAGTGCATAGTATAGAATACAGTATATATATATATATATATACAGTGGGGCAAAAAAGTATTTAGTCAGCCACCAAGTGTGGAGTGCAGCTCTTTGGTCTTGGCCATAGTGGAGTTTGGAGTGTGACTGTTTGTGGTTGTGGACAGGTGTCTTTTATACTGATAACAAGTTCACACAGGTGCCATTAATACAGGTAACGAGTGGAGGACAGAGGAGCCTCTTAGGATAGGATAGGATAAGTAATCCCTCTCACCCCCCCCCCCCCCCCTTTAAGATTTAGATGCACTATTGTAAAGTGACTGTTCCACTGGATGTCATAAGGTGAATGCACCAATTTGTAAGTCGCTCTGGATAAGAGCATCTGCTAAATGACTTAAATGTAAATGTAAATGTTAAAGAAGAAGTTACAGGTCTGTTAGAGCCAGAAATCTTGCTTGTTTGTAGGTGACCAAATACTTATTTTCCACCATAATTTGCAAATAAATTCATAAAAATCCTACAATGTGATTTTTTTTTTTTTTCTCATTTTGTCTGTCATAGTTGAAGTGTACCTATGATGAAAATTACAGGCCTCTCTCATCTTTTTAAGCTCGACAGGATGCTCTCAATTTACCATCTGTAAAATTTTGTGAGGGTTTTAGGTGTTAAGCCAAATTTATTTAGCCTCCTGAGGTTGAAGAGGTGCTGTTGCACCTTCTTCACCACACTGTCTTTGTGGGTGGACCATTTCAGTTTGTCAGTGATGTGTTTGCTGAGGATTTCAAGCTTTCCACCTTCTCCACTGCGGTCCCATCGATGTGGATATGTGGGTGCTCCCTCTGCTGTTTGCTGAAGTCCACGATCATCTCCTTAGTTTGTTGACGCTGAGTGAGAGGTTATTTTCCTGGCACCACATTTCCAGAGCTTTCACCTCCTCCTTGTAGGCTGTCTCATTGTTGTTGGTAATCAAGCCTACTACTGTTGTGTCGTCAGCATGCTTGGCCACGCAGTAATAGGTGAACAAGGAGTACAGGAGGGGGCTGAGCATGCACCCTTGTCGGGCCCCAGTGTTGAGGATCAGCGAAGAGGTGTTGTCTTCTACTTTCACCACCTGGTGGCGACCCGTCAGAAAGTCCAGGACCCAGTTGCACAGGGCGGGGATCAGACCTCGAGCTTGAGAATGAGCTTGGAGGGTACCATGGTGCTGAATGCTGAGCTAGCCAGCTGGTCTGCTCATACTCTGAGGACGCGGAGAGGGATACCACCTGCCCGGCAGCCTTACAAAGGTTAACACGCTTAACCATCTTACTCATGTCGGCCACGGAGAAGGAGAGTCCACAGTTCTTGATAGCGGACAGTGTCAGTGGCACTGTATTATCCTCAAAGCAAGTGAAGAAGGTGTTCAGCCTGTCCGGAAGCAAGACGTCGGTGTCCGCGACATGACTGAGTTTCCTTTTATAATCTGTGATTGTCTGTAGACCCTGCCACATATGTCTCGTGTCTGAGCCGTTGAAATGGGACTCAACTTTGTCCCTATACCGATGTTTAGCCTGCTTGATTGCTTTGCGGAGGGAATAACGACACTGTTTGTATTATTCTATATTCCCAGTCTTCTTGCCATGGTTAAATGCAGTGGTACGCACTTTTTGGCGAATGCTCCCATCTATCCACGGTTTCTGGTTGGGGTAGGTTTTAATAGTCACAGTGAGTACAACATCTCCTAAGCACTTCCTGATCAACTCATTCTCCGTATCGGTATATGTGTCGATATTATTTTCTGAAGCTACTCGGAACATATCCCAGTCCGCGTGATCAAAACAATCTTGTGTGTGCTCCAAAGATGGAGATGGAGATACAAAATATATACTGTGTTGGTGCTACTCTTCTGACCAAACAGTGTGCTGCATGTATACTGAACAAAATATTAACACAACATATAAAGTTTTGGTCCAATTTCATATGAGCTGAAATAAAAGATCCCAGGAATTTTCCATATGCACACAAAAAGCTTATTTCTCTCAAATTTTGTGCACAAATTTGTTTACATCTCTATTAGTGAGTATTTATCCTGATTAAACAGCATGATCATTACACAGGTGCACCTTGTGCTGGGGAAAAAAAGAAGGTGCAGTTTTGTCACCCAACCCAATTCCACAGATGTCTCAGGTTTTGAGGGACCGTTGCAATTGTTATGCTGACTGCAGGAATGTCCAACAGAGCTGTTGCCAGAGAATTGAATGTTCATTTCTCTACCATAAGCCACCTCCAACATCATTTTAGAGAATGTGTCAGTACACATCCGGTTTCTTCATCTGCAGGATCGTCTGAGGAGGGGGAGAGGGGCCCCGAGGAAAAACAAATTCTGATTAGCTGGGCCTGGCTCCCCAGTAGATGGGCCCATGCCCTCCCAGGCCCACCCATGACTACGCCCCTGCCCAGTCATGTGAAGTTCATAGATTTATTTATTTCAATTGACCGATTTCCTTCTATGAACTGTAACTCAGTAAAAGCTTTGAAATTGTTGCATGTTGCATTTATATATTTGTTCAGTATAGTTTGTCTTCTGATTGAAGAAGGGACTCCGTAGTTAATTAAGTGATAATGCCCTCAAAGCCGGTGTTTGGAGGATATATTGGCACGGGTGTTGTTAGGCCCAAGACAAAGTCAATATATTCTCCAAACACCGGCTTCTAAGGCATCATCACTTTTATACAACGGGTTACCAACATATCCAAATAATGGTTGACATGTTTTAATTAACAACGCTATTTTGATAAATGTATTCATACTATTTCATAGTTCCACAATATATAGTCCCGACACAAATCTAGAGTTGCTACGCAAGCCGGCTGGTCACCCATTTTTTCGGTTGGGTTGCCAGAGACTTGACCCAGTCGTTCAGTCTTTTTGTTCTGTATCTATGGACGCGACCCAGTCATTTGTTCTAAATGGTCCATTGCCATACTGTCTGGCAGCGTTCTTATCCCTTGCTTGCTAGCTAGCCAACTATGGCTAACTTACAGACATGTCAAACAGTGCAGCCAGAATTACAACGAAGTAGCTGCATTTGTTTCATCTTTTTTCTAGTTACATTTATTTGGATACATCCATAACAATGAGCTAATGAGGCACGATTTTGCATGGCATAGAAAATGTGCTCTCTTGTCAGGACACTGTTGTTCAGAGGAGCTAGCCAACAACACAGCTAACACAATCACTTCAAACTGAAGCTAGAAAGACTGCAAACTAGCTGCACTTTGTTTTGTTTGAACCTTTCATCATTTGACATTTCTTTGTATATATCCCTAAAATTATGCCAGTTGATTCATGATTTCGGCTAGCTGAGAAACGCTGTCTGCCTGTCTGTCTCGTTCTGACTCCCGACACTATGGGATTGCTTGAGATCGAATTTGAGTATTGAAACAATGTTGCAAATGTCATAGAGACAGACTGCAAGGTTTAAACCAATCTTCGCTGTTGAAAACGAAATGTTAGTCTAAAAGAAATGTGAGATAAAGTCTAGTTGCGCAGTCAGATGAAACAGAAATGTTAGTCTAAAAGAAATGTGAGATAAAGTCTAGTTGCGCAGTCAGATGAAACAGAAATGTTAGTCTAAAAGAAATGTGAGATAAAGTCTAGTTGCGCAGTCAGATGAAACAGAAATGTTAGTCTAAAAGAAATGTGAGATAAAGTCTAGTTGCGCAGTCAGATGAAACAGTAAATAGGAAGATTAACATCATAGATTTAGCCAGTGGTAATTTGTGGAATAGACCCTGGCTGAAATGCGGTTTTAATCAATTAGCATTCAGGATTAGATCCACCCCGTATAACAGCTAATATCACAGGAGGAAATTACCCGACAAACTAGTCTCTCAAATCACTTGACATGTCCTCTTTCTCTTCTGTTCTCGTCGAGCACCAATCCATTCCACGGTAGACAGCAGCACGTCATGAATCAGTTTTAATGCAGCAGTCCTGACACTCCTAAATGTGCACAGAATGTAAAGTTTGGAAAGTACACACAGACCTACAAATACACACACAATTTCCCCAAAACATCAAAAACATCAAAGGCTGCTCCAGTATGTCACCGTAGTGCAGGGCTAGGACACTCTGAGGCCTGCTCTCTCTGTGAAGCATGTCACACTACTTAACTGTAATGTCTCTTTTGTGGCACAGTGGGTTTAAATGTCTTTCTCTGGCCTCTCACAGGGAAATATACACCTCGATGGGAAAATAACTCACCAATTCATTCGGTCAGTCATAGAGCTCTCACTGCACCAGAATGATTGGTTCTCTAGATGAAACCATTGTCCTTGTAACAATCATTTAAGTTGCATCAAGGTACAATATGTGGTCACATCACAGTGATACCCTAGCATTGGTATTATTATTGCCACAATGAAATATATAAATACAAATCGGAAGAAAAACAACACAATTTAAAAGGTGCAAATAGTAAGAGACACTATCATTCAGTTATGGCATGGAATTATCTTGTCTTCTATCTCGTCTTCTGTTTGTGTTAATATTACTGACCCTGAAGACATTCATTCATGGCCTATTATGAGCTGCACTGGTGGTGACGTGAGAGGAATATCCAGTGTCTCTATCTCCCCTGGGGCTACTTTCCCAGGGACCATGGGGAATGCTGTTTTGAATTCAAAGAAACTTGTACCTACACACTGAAGAAGGCTACAAAGCCAACATGTCTGTGTATGTTATCCCTGATGCAGTGAATAGAATACAAAAAATTGCCAAATGAAGTAAGCTTTATGTGGTATCTTTTTGAGTGTGGACCCATTACACCTTTTCTTCATCGTGGGGGCTCTCCCCATGTGTAGGTTTTCATATCCCAGCATGCCTAAGGGCCCTGTGGCCTTGTTCCATATATGGTTCTCTCCCTCATCACTCACCCCGGTGGGTCTCCACACTGCACATTAAAGATAAAACTGCTCTGGACACAGACTGATCTCTAAAATGTTGTCTTCTAGTCTATCCTGTGGAACATCATAATAATGAACATTCCCTCATCTCTCCCAGCCCCATCATGCTGTGCCTGCCAAGTTCACTTTAACTCTCACAGCTCAAGGACTCTCCCAGGGTTGATACATGAAACCCCATAACACAGTAGTCTGCTCTGGTAATAACAGGAACAGTGAGGTCCATAGGTAGCCCCACACATGCCTGAGGGCCCTGACCCTTAGCTGAGGCTCTGGTGAAGCCTTACTTACATCTTCAGAGCCTGTGCTGAGTTGGGCTGGAAATGGCTGTGGATGTCTAAGTCTATATGATGCTGCCAAATTCCCAGAAGGTTTGAGCCAGTTTGACTGGATCAGAGAGGATGTGGGAGAGCAGACCTTGGTCTGACAGACACATCTGGCTACCTTCCTGCTATGCTCTCATTTATTTGGACATTTAGCAGACATTCTTATCCAGAGCAACTTGTAGGATCAATGAGGGTTAAGTGTCCTGCGCAAGGGCACATCAACAGACTTTTTTAACTAGTCGGCTCGGGGACTCGAGCCAGTGACGTTTCGGTTACTGGGCCAACACTCTTAACCAGTAGGCTACCTGCTGCCCTCTCCTCTCTGAATGTGTTCACCATGTTTTAGATGTATTAGTGGTGGAAGTTCATCACAGGTAAAGATGTGTAAGAAGAGCAGCAGTCTTTGTGTTTCTCTGCTGGGAGTCTCCTTTCCTCACTGTTATAATCTGACGATAGAAATGACTTTCAGCTAACTGGGCTGTTGAAAGCTTTAATTCTGCCAACTAACTGGGCTGTTGAAAGCTTTAATTCTGCCAACTAACTGGGCTGTTGAAAGCTTTAATTCTGCCAAGTAACTGGGCTGTTGAAAGCTTTAATTCTGCCAACTAACTGGGCTGTTGAAAGCTTTAATTCGGCCAACTAACTGGGCTGTTGACCTCTTTAATACCGCCAACTAACTGGGCTGTTGAAAGCTTTAATTCTGCCAACTAACTGGGCTGTTGAACTCTTTAATACCGCCAACTAACTGGGCTGTTGAAAGCTTTAATTCTGCCAACTAACTGGGCTGTTGAACTCTTTAATACCGCCAACTAACTGGGCTGTTGAAAGCTTTAATTCTGCCTACTAACTGGGCTGTTGAACTCTTTAATACCGCCAACTAACTGGGCTGTTGAACTCTTTAATACCGCCAACTAACTGGGCTGTTGAACTCTTTAATACCGCCAACTAACTGGGCTGTTGAACTCTTTAATACCGGCAACAAACTGGGCTGTTGAAAGCTTTAATTCTGCCAACTAACTGGGCTGTTGAACTCTTTAATACCGCCAACTAACTGGGATGTCGAACTCTTTAATACCGCCAACAAACTGGGCTGTTGAAAGCTTTAATTCTGCCAACTAACTGGGCTATTGAAAGCTTTAATTCTGCCAAATAACTGGGCTGTTGAAAGCTTTAATTCTGCTAACTAACTGGGCTGTTGAAAGCTTTAATTCTGCCAACTAACTGGGCTGTTTAACTCTTTAATACCGCCAACTAACTGGGCTGTTGAACTCTTTAATACCGCCAACTAACTGGGCTGTTGAACTCTTTAATACTGGCAACAAACTGGGCTGTTGAAAGCTTTAATTCTGCCAACTAACTGGGCTGTTGAACTCTTTAATACCGCCAACTAACTGGGATGTCGAACTCTTTAATACCGCCAACAAACTGGGCTGTTGAAAGCTTTAATTCTGCCAACTAACTGGGCTGTTGAAAGCTTTAATTCTGCCAACTAACTGGGCTGTTGAAAGCTTTAATTCTGCCAACTAACTGGGCTGTTGAAAGCTTTAATTCTGCCAACTAACTGGGCTGTTGAACTCTTTAATACCGCCAACTAACTGGGCTGTTGAACTCTTTAATTCTGCCAACTAACTGGGCTGTTGACCTCTTTAATTCTGCCAACTAACTGGGCTGTTGAACTCGTTAATTCTGCCAACTAACTGGGCTGTTGAACTCTTTAATACCGCCAACTAACTGGGCTGTTGAACTCTTTAATACCGCCAACTAACTGGGCTGTTGAACTCTTTAATACCGGCAACAAACTGGGCTGTTGAAAGCTTTAATTCTGCCAACTAACTGGGCTGTTGAACTCTTTAATACCGCCAACTAACTGGGATGTCGAACTCTTTAATACCGCCAACAAACTGGGCTGTTGAAAGCTTTAATTCTGCCAACTAACTGGGCTGTTGAAAGCTTTAATTCTGCCAACTAACTGGGCTGTTGAAAGCTTTAATTCTGCCAACTAACTGGGCTGTTGAAAGCTTTAATTCTGCCAACTAACTGGGCTGTTGAAAGCTTTAATTCTGCCAACTAACTGGGCTGTTGAACTCTTTAATACCGCCAACTAACTGGGCTGTTGAACTCTTTAATTCTGCCAACTAACTGGGCTGTTGAACTCATTAATTCTGCCAACTAACTGGGCTGTTGAACTCTTTAATACCGCCAACTAACTGGGCTGTTGAACTCTTTAATACCGCCAACTAAGTGGGCTGTTGAACTCTTTAATTCTGCCAACTAACTGGGCTATTGAAAGTTTTAACTCCACCTGTCTGCCACTCTGGAAGATGCAGAGGAGGATGGCTGATAGGATTTGTTGTCCTCATTTGAACTAGTGTTGCAACTGCCTCAACTACAATATTATTATATTATTATAACTACCTCAAACATCTAATCAAATCCAATTTTATTTGTCACATGCGCCAAATATAACCGGTGTAGACCTTGCTGTGAAATGCTTACTAACAAGCTCTTAACCAACAATGCAGTTCAAGAAATAGAGTTGATAAAATATTAACTAAATAAACTGAAGTAAAAAAATTGAATCAAAAAGTAGCACAATAAATTTACACAACAATAATATATACTGGGGGTACCAGTATCGAGTCAATGTGCGGGGGTACAGGATATTAGAAGTAATTTGTAAAGTGACTATGCATAGATAATAAACAGAGAGTAGCAGCAGTGTAAAAACAAATTAGGTCAATGTAAATAGTCCGGTGGCCATTTTATTAGTTGTTCAGTAGTCTTATGGCTTGGGGGTAGAAGCTGTTAAGGAGCCTTTTAGTCCTAGACCTGGCAGTCCGGTACCGCTTGTCATGCGGTAGCAGAGAGAATAGTCTATGACTTGGGTGACTGGAGTCTTTGACCATTTTTTGGACCTTCCTCTGACACCGCCTAGTATATAGGTCCTGGATGTCAGGAAGCTTGTCCCCGGTGATGTACTGGGCTGTACAAACTACCCTCGTGTGGCAGATGTGTTGTTGCCTACCCTTACCAACTGGGGGCGGCCCGTCAGGAAGTCCAGTATACAGTTTGGTGTTTAGTCCCAGGGTCCTTAGCTTAGCGATGAGCTTTGTGGACACTATGGTGTTGAACGCTGAGCTGTAGTCAATGAACAGCATTCTCACATAGGTGTTCCTTTTGTCCAGGTGGGAAAGGACAGTGTGGAGTATGATTGAGATTGCATCATCTGTGGATCTGTTGGGGTGGTGTGTGAATTTGATTGGGTCTAGGGTTTCTGGTATGATGGTGTTGATGTGAGCCATGACCTTCAACAAACTTCATGGCTACCAACGTGAGTGCTGCGGGACGGTAATCATTTAGGCATGTTACCTTCGCTTTCTTGGGTACAGGGACTATGGTGGTCTGTTTGAAATATGTAGGTATTACAGACTCAGCAAGGGAGAGTTTGAAAATGTCAGTGAAGACACTTGGCAGTTGGTCCGCGCATGCTTTGAGTACACGTCCTGGTAATTCGTCTGGCCCCATGGCTTTGTGAATGTTAACCTGTTTAAAAGTCTTTCTCACATTGGCTACGGAGAGCGTGATCACACAGTCGCCCAGAACAGCTGGTGCCTCTCATGCAAGCTTCAGTGTTGCTTGCCTCTAAGCGAGCTTAAAAGGCATTTAGCTCATCTGGTTGGCTCGCGTCACTGGGCATTGGATGAGTCCCGGAACATATTCCAGTCTGTGCTAACAAAACAGTCCTGCAGTGTAGCATCCGCCTCATCTGACCACTTCCGTATTTAGAAAGTTACTGGTACTTCCTGCTTAAATTTATTCTTGTAAGCAGGAAACAGAAGGATAGAATTATGGTCAGATTTGCCAAATGGAGGGTGAGGGAAAGCTTTGTATGCATCTCTGTGTGTGGAGTAAAGCTGGTCTAGAGTTTTTTTCCCTCTGGTTCCACATGTGACATGCTGGTAGAACAGATTTAAGTTTGCCTGCATTAAAGTCCCCGGCCACTAGGGGCGCTGCTTCTGGATGAGCATTTTCTTTGTTTTCTTATGGCACTATACAGCTCATTGACTGCGGTCTTAGTGCCAGCATCGGTTTGTGGTGGTAAGTAGATGGCTACGAATAATATAGATGAGAACTCTCTTGGTAGATAGTGTGGTCTACAGCTTAGCATGAGGAATTCTACCTCATACCTTAAGACTTCTTTAATATTAGACATTTCACACCAGACGTTGTTGACATATAGACACACACTCCCGCCCCTCGTCTTACCAGACGTAGCTGCTCTGTCCTGCCGAAACACGGAGAAGCCAGCCAGCTCTATATTATCCATGTCGTCGTTCAGGCAAGTCTCGGTGAAACATCAAATATTACAGTTTTTAATGTCCCGTTGGTTGGATAGTCATAATCGTAGCTCATACAGTTTGTTTTCCAATGATTGTACGTTGGCCAATAATACGAAGGGAAGTGGTGGTTTACCTACTCGTTAGCAAATTCTTACTAGGCACCCTTTTCTCCGTCTTTTCTTCACACCAATGACAGGGATTTTGGCCTTTGTCTTGACAAAGCAGTATATCCTTTGCGTCGGACTTATTAAGGAAAAGATCTTTGTCACTTTGAGGTGAGTAATCGCTGTTCGGATGTCCAGAAGCACTTTGAGGTCATAAGAAACGATAGCAGTAACATTATGTACAGAATTAGTTATAAACAATGTGAAAAAACAAACAAAAAAGCACAATTGGTTAAAAGCTCATAAAACAGCAGCCATCCCCTCCGGCGCCATAGTTTCCACGTCACTACAAAGTCTAGGAGCTGTAGCATTGTGTAAAAAAACACTGCCCAACACTACTGAAGGAGAGTAGGAACTGGGGGTTTTAGGTTTGTAGAATCCCGTACATGTTTCTAAGCCACAGCTGTGTAGATGGAGACAGCAGGAGTCTAGAGTCTTCTCAGAGGGCCACTCCAAACCCCACAGCAATTTACACAATTTTCTCCACAAGGACAGAGCAGCCCTTGTGTGTTATGTTCTGTATTGTACAAGCTGCATAAGCCCTAATAAATGGGAGATATAGGGGAAACTGTGCCAGTTCTCACAGACAAGAGGCTATTGTTTCTGAGAACTTGTACATTTTGGGTTCGAAAAATGAGAGGATTCATAATAGGAAAGAGGTTTTATTCCCGTTGCTTTTTCTCTGCTTGTGTTCGAGTACTTTTCTGTGCTCCCGTTTAGTGAGTCTAATCAGGGCATTCTAACAAAAGTACAAATTAATTGTGAATATTTTTTAAATATTTTTTTATGGTTACGGGTGGTGTGGTGTGGGTGTAAGAGCCTGTGGAAGGAGTGAATTGAGTGAGGAGAGGGGGATGGAGGGGTGGGGGTGGCGCAGTTGTTAGTGTGCTTTGGCACAGTGCCTGTGAAAACTGTTCAAAGTAATGTTTTATGTTATTAAGAATGCAAGGACAACTGGGACCATAATCTTTCATTCTTGGAGTGGCTAATTCAAATTCTGTGAAGGCTCTTTGTATCTTCGAGTCCTTTGTGTCCAGTGGCATAACTTTTAGTCACACATCTTAACATGGCTGACCTTCTCATCCAGTGAACGCTCACACTGTCCCATCTACCTCTACTCTCTTTCTGCCTCTCACCGTATGTCTCCCCATTGGTTTTGTCTCTCCGCTCGTCTACATGCCACTCACTCGTTTGTTTTTCCTGGCGCCGCTTGATTACTGAAATAATGAATTCAAATTTCAAATGCATGTTGTACTGCAGCACATTAATTGTTTGTTTTCACTTTTCGGTGTTCCTGTCTGAGCTGTTCATTTCTGTTTTCATTAAAGCCCCTCCTCTCTCTGTGTTGGGTTGGCCCCTGAGACACCACAGGGGTCTTTGTCAGATAAAATGTGATTGATTGAAATCCTGCTCTCACCATGGCCCATCCACTCACAAAGCCTGTACATAGATTTAATTAAAGTAGATAGCAAACTCTACCCCCTACATACCTGTGATGTAGTGGCCCTGTCAAATATAATCAACTGCTCTTTCTCTGAAAAGTCAATAAAGCAGACAAACATTTCTCTCTTGTTTGTGCGGTGAAATTGTTTGTTCCCTCTCTCCACACCTGACATCATTCCCATGGCACCCATCGGCCCTTAACCTGTTTTTCCTCTCTCTCTCTCTCTCTCGCTCTCTCTCTCTCTCTCTCTCTCTCTCTCTCTCTCTCTCTCTCACTCACTCACTCACTCACTCACTCACTCACTCACTCACTCACTCACTCACTCACTCACTCACTCACTCACTCACTCACTCACTCACTCACTCACTCACTCACTCACTCACTCACTCACTCACTCACTCACTCACTCACTCACTCACTCACTGTGCCCATATCTCTACTGACTACCTTAGGCTAGAAATAGATTCCTAATCCCTATGGGTGACAGTGTTAATGAGGTCATGGGTGTATGTGAATTACATTATGTCTAACATTGAAATCTGTCCCACATCAAGTTAGCCTAACTTCTGATAGATAAAGCATGCATCATTTTGATATGAGGTCTTGGTACATAATAACCCCCAGATTATACCACAAATAGGTTTTCATGCCCAATTAGCTGAACAGTCAGGGATCCTGATTAGATTCATGTGAGAAGAGAGTGAATAGACTACAGAGTATTTGAAGATGTTCCTCCTTTTTAAGAATTCTATGGACTCTCCAAATGTACTATTGGATGGCAATATGATCACATTGGAAATGTGCAGAAATCTTATCTCCCTCCATCTTTCCCATTACTGGCAGATTGAAACCCCTGCAGCAGTGCTCCCGCTCCGGCTGCAGCCAAGACCACATTTTAGATTACAAATTGACAGCTTTTAAAATGTCACCATTTGTTGTTCAGATGCACTGCCAAGCACTTCACTCATACAGGCTGTGGGTTCTGCATCAGTTGGGTTCTAAACTGACTCTGGGGAATCACCTCTGGAATCACCTCTGCCCCTTATGTGTGGCTGTAATAATGACATCTGCTCTGGTAAAGTTAGCCACATATAGCTACCAATACTGGTGTATCCAATATCATGTTCCAACCAGCAGTCCTCGCTCATCAGTAGACCTGCCACTAAACCATGTTAGCTCATGGCTTGGATGCGACTGTTACTTCAGGTCTAAGGGAAGATAACATCACATGGCTTGCTTACCTCTGCTTCACAGATAGTCACTCTGGCCAGTGCTGATGATGACGCTCTCCCTGCTCCCATCCGTCAGTCAGTCACTCACTCCACAGGGCAGATGGGCCAAGGCTACGGCTCAGATAGAGCCCAGGGGCAGCGCTGGAGTGGCACTGGGGGGATGAAGGGGACCCCTGCTGCCCACCATCTGGTCAAATGGGGGGGAGGGAGGTTGGGGGCATTTGTAGACACGGGTCATCTTTTTTTTACATAAAAGGCCGATTCAGCAACACCTGTGCTCCCGGTCAGCCTTGTCCGCCCGCACCCGGCACCCACCACATCCTTGTCCTGTCAGAACGCCTGCACTCAGCAGAAAGACAGGCTCCTCCGACAAAAGACTTTGCGGGATCGGAAGCGTACGCGCAGGTGAATAACAATAACTAGTTATTCAGCTATTCATATATTCATCTGTGAATTCACATTTAGCCCTTGCTGTGAGTGAGATGAACACTTGGGAGCCGAGGCTGTGACTGCTGCAGAGACAGCACGTAGCCTCAGCAGCTCACATTCATTCACTCCCCATGGCTCTCACAGAGAGTTATCGTACTCTGCTACAAGGGACTGGATGAGTGTCCTTCCCTGGCCTCCCATCCCTAAGCTTGCAGTTAGAATCTCAGGGCAGGCACCTATAGTACAGTATGTATTCATACACTTGTTAAATGGTTGAATGATTTTGAAGTAGGCAAATAGTGTTGGCACGAGAGACAGATTTCAAACATGTGGGGTGTGTTTGTTATTATTTGTCTCCATTGAGACTACATAAACCGATTCATCACTAGAAAAGCACAAGTGGAACCATAGAAGGTGTTAAATCAGAGCCCGTATAAATGTGGGGGCTTCTTGAGCATGCTGCATTTATTTTATTTGAAAGCATCCTTTTCCCACGCTGTAGCTATGTGTTTACATTCTGTCTGGTCACATGCAGATGGATGTCATTCTCCAGCAGCAAGACACCAGAGTGCCTGTCCTAGGTTATCACTTGTTGGGACACAGATCATGTAGTAATGACAGTGGGCTCCTGGTCTTGACAAGCTAAATGATGCAGAGTAATGCAGAGTAAATTATAAAGTGGCCTAAAGGACAGGGGAGGCACAGGGACAGACTGAGCCCTGGGCTAGGTATATTACATGAAGAGGTGTCCTTTCCATCCCACACCGGAATCACTCTCCCACTGGCCCCTCCCGTCCTTCCCTAGTCCACATCCCATCTCTCTTCCCCGTATCCAGGGTAACCTGGCAGCAGTCTGCTTTAGCCAGAGGCCTTTGCCTGCGAGGCAGCAATCGATTCCTGTAAAGCAGAATGTATGAACGCACGTGTTCAGAGGGAACTGGAAAGACCCAGAGCAGAGGTTTGAAATGATCGGGTGCTTCAGTGTACATGGATCAAAATGTGTACGAGCGATAGAGAGGCCTTTACTTCAGACCCCAGACTAAAGAGCTCAGATATTCCCTTCAACAGACCTGTAATTCCCTGTAAGTGCTTGGTGTAAAAGGGATTCACTGCTATTAACCTCTACCAAACGCATTAGACCTCCACCAAACCACATAAGTGGACCAGACGTCTGTGCATCTCACCACCCAGGGAAGCTGTAGCAAATGCATAAGAAGTAGATTTGGATTGTAGTATTTGACTTCCAGCAGTATCTATAATCTTTATTGTTTTATGAAACTAAGCAATAATGCTCAACTTATGCCATCATTAATTTAAGTGAAATATGATTAGGTTACGGAATTTAGGGTACAGAATTTGTGATAGGGTAATGAAAAGTTTACAGTAGTCTGTGATCTTCAGTAATTATATGTAGGCATACCTCTGTGTGGTGATCAGAGGGTTAAGGCTGTGGGTAGAGGCCTCCTGGGGATTGGTGGAGGTACTGTTAAAACACATCTGGTTCTGTTACAACGTCTAGTATCCTGACGTGTTGTTTTCTGTGTCTCCATGTGGGGCTGTGCGTGTGTGTGTGTGTGTGTGTGTGTGTGTGTGTGTGTGTGTGTGTGTGTGTGTGTGTGTGTGTGTGTGTGTGTGTGTGTGTGTGTGTGTGTGTGTGCTGGTGCTGTGTGTGTGTGTGTGTGTGTGTGTGTGTGTGTGTGTGTGTGTGTGTGTGTGTGTGTGTGTGTGTGTGTGTGTGGTATGCATGTATGTATGCATGTATGTATGTATGTATGTATGTATGTATGTATGTATGTATGTATGTATGTATGTATGTATGTATGTATGTATGTATGTATGTATGTATGTATGTATGTATGTATGTATGTATGTATGTATGTATGTATGTATGTATGTATGTATGTATGTAAAGTGTGTGTGTGTGTGTGTGTGTGTGTGTGTGTGTGTGTGTGTGTGTGTGTGTGTGTGTGTGTGTGTGTGTGTGTGTGTGTGTGTGTGTGTGTGTGTGTGTGTGTGTGTGTGTGTGTGTGTGTGCGTGTGCTGGGCTCACGCTGGGGAGTTGTACAGCACCATGGTAATTGGTGTGGTTTCTGAAGCTAGTGTGAGCTGGCAGGTCAGGTCCAGTGTGGTTATTCCTACGTGTTCGGTGGGAAAACATGAGCCAGAGTGACGCAGTCGGAGACGAGTCTTACCCAACCACAGCCTGCAGTATACAGGTCCATACGACGATTTAGTATTTATACATTTTCACTGCTCACTGCTCAAAACCAGGTGTCAGTACAGAAGTATATGGTTAAGAACAATTAGAGAGGTGGTGATAGAGAAGAAACACCTAAACAGCACCAGTAGGAAGTAGCAGAGCACCAACACCAGCTGTGAAGTCTTCCCTTGAAATGATTTGCTACGGAAACAAAAACACAAATCACCCACAGGGCCTGAACCCTCTGGAGATTTGAATGAAGCCCCAAAGCCAGTAGTTCAGAGAGAGATGTTCCCTTCTGTACTACTTTCACATCATTACAACACCATATAGACATAATATGACATTGGAAATGTCTTTATTCTTTTGGAACTTTTGTGAGAGTCATGTTTACTGTCAATTTTTTATTGTTTATTTCACTTTTGTTTACTATCTATTTCACTTGCTTTGGAAATGTAAACATATGTTTCCCATGCCAATAAAGCCCTTAATTTGAAATTGAATTGAAGAGAGAGTGGACAGAGAGAGAAGCGAGAGGAGAGAGAAGAGAGAGAAAATAGAGAGAAGAGAGAGAGAGAGAGAAGAGAAAGAAAATAGAGAGAAGACAGAGAAGTGAGAGGAGAGAGAGAGAGAGAGAGAGAGAGAGAGAGAGAGAGAGAGAGAGAGAGAGAGAGAGAGAGAGAGAGAGAGAGAGAGAGAGAGAGAGAGAGAGAGAGAGAGAGAGAGAGAGAGAGAGAGAGAGAGAGAGAGAAGAGAGAGAGAGAGAGAGAGAGAGAGAGAGAGAGAGAGAGAGAGAGAGAGAGAGAGAGAGAGAGAGAGAGAGAGAGAGGAGGAGCTCATGCCTCTAATGGCATAGTGACCTCTCCTCTCCTCTGTTCCACTATCTGTCCTTCCTAGTGGCTGGCCTGTGAGAGAGTGACCAGTCAGCTCAGTAACTGAGCCTGAGACAGGGAAGAGGTCTGGATTCTGGACCCATCCTCAGTAGGGGTCCTTCCCTCCCATGGCTCCACATTGCAGAGTGAGCCGCAGCCTCCCTGCCCGCCCCCGCAACCTCCCACCCACTCTCAGCCTCTCCACACCCCAGGCTCCACTCTGAGAGAAAATGATGGATTTCTCAGAGCATAATGGAGACCTTCCCACTACTCTTCAAAGCTGCTCTCTAATAACTTTACTGGTAAATTAGATATAGTGTACAGGCAGTAGGGTAGGCGTAGGCAGAGGAACAGACAGCCTGTCAGGAAGGCAGGCAGCAGACGTCAGGGTCAGCCTTCATTATGGGACTGTTACATGCAGCTCAGCTTTGCATTAAAACTGTGGATTTAATTAAACAGGGCTGGTATTAAAATAAATCTGTTAGGGAGGAAGGAATGACTTCAGGTGGAAATGCTAGGGGCTTCAAAGAGAGATGTGTGCACAGCATCTGTCATTGTGGTGGAGCTGCAAGCTGTCGTGTGCCACTAGACAGGCCATGAACCTGCCACGGCAGCAGCTCACATGCAAATACAGCCGAACACATAAAGTGTCTGTGTGGAGAGAGATGGAGGAGGGCGGGCCAGGCACAGAAGAGAGAGAGGGAGAGGTAGTGTGGCCCCTCCTCTCTCCATAAAGCGTCTTAGAATGTGAAAATCATCCTTCGCCAGCTGTTTGGATTGGCCGGAGTGTGTTGACAATCTGCTCAAGTGCGAAGAAAGGTTTATTTTCTCTTTTCTAAAATTTGACAGTGATAAAAGACGATTTATAGTCAGGCTGTCCGTTAATGGCTGTCGTGGATCAACACTTAGAAACAGTTTACTCTGCTGATGAGGACATGAATGGGATCCAAAGTCATGTCTCACCATGGCTGACTGCCAGGACCTTCAGAGGAGCTTTTACAAATGCTGCTGTATCAGCCAAACGACTCCTTGTGGTGTGTGTGTGTGTGTGTGTGAGCCAGAGAGAGAGCCACAGGAGATTTTAATAAGTAGTAAGTGCGTAAGCAGACCCCCCGTGGATCCAGAAAGACAATAACCTACAGGACTACTGTGGGGTTGAAAGAACATTGAAATGCAGCCAAGGGTATTCAATCTATTTATATACTGTACTTAATGTATATTCATCTTCTCCTGTATTTTATTAGAAATCCACTTACTTACTTGGTACCTCCCTCCCTCTCTCCGTCATTCCCTTACTCATTCACTCACTCACCCTTTCACTTTCTCACTCACTCAATCGCTCACTCACACACTCAAGACAGGTTGACAACCTGTGCAACATACGTTTCCAGATCCACTGCTTCCCCCCTGGACCTCGTTCTCGTTCTCTCTCCCTCCACCATATTCTTTCTCTCTCGCTCTTGCTCTCTCTCTCGCTCTCTCTCTTTCCTCCATACGCTCTCTCCAACACCACGCGCTCTCTCTCACTCTTTCTCGCTCTCTCTCTTCACCACACTCTCTATATCTCCTCCCCTCACACCCTTGGGGGTTAGGCAGATATGCATTATTCAACAAGGCAACCATTCATAATTGCATTTATTAATGGCTACATAAATAGACATAAGTAAAATGGGGGTGGGGGCTGCACATGACACAGGCAGAGTCTGTTCCTGACATTTCCAATCTCGATCTGGAATTGGTTGAGATGGCGTGTGGCATGCTGCTGTGTTTGGTCGCCTGCAGCCAGTGGCAGCCATAGAGCCATCGAGCCATAGACCCAGGCTGAGGGCTGAGGACTCCTGGGAGGCTGGAGGTCACATTAGCATACAAAAGCCCCACCGCTGGGTGCCCTTTCCAGCACCGGCTCCCCCCGGGTCGCCCCCGGAAACCCAGCTGGTTGCTGGGCAGGTGGCCATAGGGCCAGGGGGCACACATACAGGCACTTGGACCAGTACTCTGCAGGAGCTCTTCCACCCCAGAGGTAGAAGGGTGGAGCTGCACCTCTTCCTTTACACCCCCCGAATGTCCACTGATTTCAAATACCCCTGTGTCTCCATGACAGCAGCACCAAACTCCAACATGAGATATGTACTTCCTAGGTCTATAAGTCACAGCATACAGCCGTACAGCAGAACAAATACTTTAGGAATTAGATCAGTAACATTTTATCTTCGTCAGCAATCTTCTCCCAAATCAGCGCCTTTTTTTCCTAATCCTTGGGAAAGCCTTGCTGTTGACTTTTAAGCCCTTCTATGTTCCGTTTTGTTTGGCTCTGCAATGTGTTAATAGCAGTAAGGAATGGAGCTGGATATTGTAGCAGTTAGCACAAGGGGAGTCTAAGATACAGACTTTCACTGTGGCAGCGAGCTCTCCTCTCTGCACTGATTACTGGGCGAGGATGGCGAAAGGAGGAGGTGAAGTGGTAAATCAAATCAAATCAAATGGTAGGGGTGGTTATAGGGTTTATATCGATGGAGGGAGGTGGGGGGCTGGGTAGAGGGCGAGGGCTGGTTGGTTGCATCGATAGAGGAGAGTGGTTGCGATCTTGGTGGATGATAGTACGGTAGGTTTAGGGTATAGAGGGCTAGTGGTTTTTAGTGGATGTAGGGGGCTGCTGGGTAGTGGTGGTGGGGGTTACTCTTGTCTCAAGGCTTTCCCATCAGCTCTGATGTAGAGTGACAGTGTACTCTGGATGGTGATGGAACTGGAGGGGATGGGGGGGAGCGTGATGCACCCTTCAGGTAACACACCCTGTAATTATGTTGATCACACGGCATGCAGAAAAGCTGAGGTGTATCTGCATACTGGGTTAGTGACAGGCAGGCAGGCTGAGTGAGGAGACTGGATTGTTGACAGCACAGTGGCACGGTCGCCGTGACAGTCAACTACATTGTATATGCCACAATTACCAAGATTGAATTCAATCAATCAGGCCAATATACTTTTTCATTGCAATTATGCAAAAGACCTGCAGCTCTGCGTGTGCCTCATGGTGGTGTGGTGTGTTACTGCTGCAGTTTACATTCAGTATGTTATTTGTTCAAATTAAGTCCTTAAGAAGTGTCTCCACTGCCATATCACATGCCTGCTCCTCCATGAAAAAAAGGACTGTTAATATAATTGATGTAATATGCCATAAGCAACAATAAGGTATAACATCTAATCACTTTAAGTAGTCATCGCCAGGCCGTAATTAAACTGTTGGAGACAAGTGATTACCAAGGCTGATAGAGAATGGGAAAATATAATTGCGCCATTATGCAAAAACTAATACCCCCTGCTCTAATTGCAGGCTTTTTTCTCCTAATATTTATGGCCTTGTGTCTATGTTATTATCGTATTGACCACAATGCATTAGGAACGCAGGCGAGGCGGGCGGGCGATGGAGATTGAGACTGAGGGGCTTGTGCACTTCTACACGCTCCGGTGCACATATCTAATGTTAACACCCAGGCCCTGCAGTCTGTCTCTGCTAATGGGGGCTCTGCCATCCCATCATGCCATGCTACCATCCAGAACAGCCAGGGAGATTGTTCACAAATGAGCCTGTTGGCAAATTAGCCAGCACACGTTAAGCTGGAGCATTATGCTAAAGCTGGCTGAATATCACTGCGTGCTCATTGACCAGTGAGTGATTCCAGAAACCCATACACTCCTCGCCACCGTGCCGCCATCGTCCCACCACTGCCCCCCTGGACTATTGTAGGGAGAGATGAGTCACTGATTGGCCCCTCAGACTAAAGGACTAGAGGACTGTGGGATGCCTAATGGTGTGGCAGCAGTGTGTGTGTTGATCAAAAGGAGCCAGGCAGAGCGGCTGAGAGAGGGAGGCCTGGGAGTGGCCTCCTCCTTCCTACTTACTTACTGTACGGCCTCCGCCTGCCTGCGGTTACTGATGCCCTTTTAGCAAGCCATTATTAAACTGAAATATTTTGAAAGAATTTCACCAAATAGCTGTCAGAATTGAGACATGAATATTTCATGGAGTGCCAGCTGGAGCATTTAGTGGCGATCAATAAAGGCCAGGGATCTCAGAGAGAGAAATGTATTTTTCACTGCGTGATCTCTGATCTAAGACACATTTTCCTGTTTCTATCCTAATTAGTTTAGCCAGGCGCCCACCGAGACCCCTAGTTATCACCGGCACCGCACTGCCTGGCCCTCCCAGCCTCCCCAATCAACTCCCGCTCTTTTGTTTGGCGTGCACGTCGGCCCCCTGGTCCCACCGGAGGCCTGCGCTGTGCTCCCTAAGCCTTTCATAATATCCAGTGTTTGATTAAGGTATTAGTGAACTTGATGGACGTGGAATTTCCCCTCTGTGCTGCTACTGTATGTATCTCTCTCAGTCAGCGCTGCTACAATCACTGGGAAAGTTGGGCTGAAACCTGTGTTGTTTGCTTGCCAAGCCGCCACTTCCCATGAAGCTCCCCTCTCAGCTCCCACTGGACTGGCAGTAAGGTATGATTGGATGCTGGTTGGGGAGCTCCAATCAGACAGATCCATGGTCTGTGTGCTGTGATTATGTGAGGCTCTGAGGCCTGGTATGTCGAGCTCAGTAGAGAGTCTTGCTCTGGCCTTCTGGAGGTGTCAGAGTGGAGAGAGCTGTGTCTTGTGTCTCTCAGCAGCATAGCCCTCTCCCGCGACACTTTGCCTGGGACGCTTTGCCCTGGTTTAAAGACTCTCCAGGCAGCACGCTTGCTGCCGTCACAGCACAGCTATGCTAAAGACCCAAATGCCAGAAAGCACAGCTATTGTCTCTCTTTTTCATCCCTCTGGAAAGCTAGCTCTGCCTGCCACTCTTGTTCTAGCTTACAGCTAGACATGAAGGTGAAAGTGGTGTATTCATAAGACGCAGTTCCGTTTGGCTGGACAGTAAGACTGTACCTTTCTCTGTGAGCAGTCAGCCCCTGTATTTAAAAGATCAGAGCTCAACCCTATGCAGACGTAGGAGGATTTGGGTTTCAGTGCTGACCTACTTCTTTGTCTGTATTCTTGTTGTAAAGCCAGCGCTCTCTAACCCTGGTCTGCTGTGTCTGCTACTAGGGGGCTAATTGATTTGTATCACCTGATTGCTCATCTTATTAAAAGGCCCAATCGTCAGGTTGTACCAGGGGCAGGGTGATGCTGGTGCTGGACTACAATATAAGCCCATAGTATTTATACCTTAATGCTCTTACCTCACCCAGAACAGTCAATTACTCTTCTATCCCCTGCTCAGATGATGATGCCCAGCAATAATAATGCCCCCTTTAATGGAGATTAATATTCTGTTGCTGTGCAGACCATTATTTTGGTGCATAAACCCAGACATACCCTATTTCACCCTTTAAAAAACACACAGTCCATTTCTTCTCATTACGTTCAGCTTGGGAATTATCAGAGGTGGCTGGGCAATTTATTTTTAAGCGGCGCCAGAATGCAGCGTGATGCGCATTGGGAGTACGGGAGCAGACTGAGTAAAGCTTGGCTTTGTTTTGGTTCTTCAAGTGGATGTGAAGTATTCCCACAGGGTGAGGTGGTAGTGGCTACTGCTGTGATTGCACAGATTTGATCTTGGTTAAGAGAAGAGAAAGAACAAAATACAGAAAATGGAAAAACATGTTTTTGTTCATCAATCTCCCTTAGTGTTGTGGGTTTGTTGAGTCTCTCAGTCAAAATATGCTTTGAAAAATGATATTTGTTTGATTTAGGGAGTTTGCAGTCAAGCTGTGGGGGGGTGTCTGTATTATATTTCACTAGTGGCACCTCGTCTGTTCGGACAGTAAATCTTTGGAAATTAATAATTAAATTTAATCCAATTCCCCCCCCCTCCTGCAAATCAAAAATGTGTTTATCTGTTCAGCTTTTTGGTCTTTGGATATACCAATATTTTTAGCTCCAGAGATTTTAAAACCCTCACATCGGCCTTTTTCCCATTAGATCATGGTACTTGCTTTCTTTTTCAAATGTATTGTTGGCTGCCATGAACCCATGTTATCCATCTACACTGAGCGTACAGAATATTAAGAACACCAGCTCTTTCAATGACATAGACTGACCAGGTGAATCCGGGTGAAAGCTATGATGTCCACTTCAATCAGTGTAAATGAAGGGGACGGTTAAACTTTGAGACAGTTGAGACATGGATTGTGTATGTATTTGTGCCAGTCAGAGGGTGAATGGGCAAGACAAAACATTTAAGTGCCTTTGAACGGGGTATGGTAGTAGGTGCCAGGCGTACCAGTTTGTGTCAAGAATGGCAACACTTCTGGGCTTTTCACGCTCAACAGTTTCACGTGTCTATCAAGAATGGTCCTCCAGCCAAAGGACATACAGCCAACTTAACACAACTGCCCTGACGAATTGAGGCTGTTTTCATCGTATATTAAAAGAAACAGTCAGCTCCAGACTTCAGCTCCTTGTTCCTGGCTGACGTTGGGGGAAAGGTTGTTGTCATGCTACCACACTGCCAGGTCAATGACTTTCTCCCCATAGTCTGTCCCATCGTCGTTAGTGATCAGGCCTACCTCCGTTGTGTCGTCAAACTTATTGATGGTGTTGGAGTCCTGCGCGGCCACGCAGTCGTGGGTGTACAGGGAGTACAGGATGTTTTACCTTTTCAGCATGTGGCTTTTGAATCCCTTAGCTAGCTAGTTAGCTAGGAAGCTCTTTCCACTTTGTGAACGCAAATACCAGGTTCACTCTCGACACTGTTATAAAAAGTCATTCCCATTCCTTACGTCCACAAAGGAAAAGTACATTTCCAGAATGTGTAAAAGTCTGGATAAAATGTATGAATTAGTAATGACGTTTTAGACAAGTGGACAGTCCAGTTCTCACTCTGTTCGCCTGCTCTAGAGCTAGCAGTGAGGGAGAAGGTGTCATGGTGCCTGGTTGCTTATGCACAGCTTACCCCAGCAATACCCACAGAACATGTTTAAGCAATACGCATGTGCAAAATATGAAATTGTCTTGAATGAAGCTACTTCAAGCTAGGCAAAGCAGCTAAACCAATGCTGACCCTACCCATTAACAGTAACTGATGAGAAATCACACTGTGCGCGTCAAGGATTTGAATGGCTTTGGATGGATGAAAAGAAAGCATGAATACCCTGGTGTCGCATTTCCTGAGGTTTTGATGAACATTTTTTTTTGTGGGAGGGGCTTTTTATAAGAGCTTTTTTTATTAGATTATCAGAGGGTAAGCACTGTCTACCCTGATTGCATGTCACTGTCTACCCTGACTGCATGCACTGTCTACCCTGATTGCATGTCACTGTCTGCATGTCACTGTCTACCCTGACTGCATGTCATTGTCTACCCTGACTGCATGTCACTGTCTACCCTGATTGTATGTCACTGTCTACCCTGACTGAATGTCACTGTCTACCCTGACTGCATGTCACTGTCTACCCTGACTGCATGTCACTGTCTTCACTGTCTCCCCTGACTGCATGTCACTGTCTACCCTGACTGCATGTCACTGTCTACCCTGACTGCACGTCACTGTCTGCCTGTCCTGTGTATTATGATCCCAAGTAAGATGAGGTGCTGAGTGTTAGGCTACAGGGAGAGTGATGTAGGGTGAGGTGCTGAGTCTTAGGCTAGCAGGGAGAGTGATGTAGGGTGAGGTGCTGAGTCTTAGGCTAGCAGGGAGAGTGATGTAGGGTGAGGTGCTGAGTGTTAGGCTAGCAGGGAGAGTGATGTAGGGTGAGGTGCTGAGTGTTAGGCTAGCAGGGAGAGTGATGTAGGGTGAGGTGCTGAGTGTTAGGCTAGCAGTTAGTGATGTGAGGTGCTGAGTGTTAGGCTAGCAGAGAGAGTGATGTAGGATGAGGTGCTGAGTGTTAGGCTAGCAGGGAGAGTGATGTAGGGTGAGGTGCTGAGTGTTAGGCTAGCAGGGAGAGTGATGTAGGGTGAGGTGCTGAGTGTTAGGCTAGCAGTTAGTGATGTGAGGTGCTGAGTGTTAGGCTAGCAGAGAGAGTGATGTAGGGTGAGGTGCTGAGTGTTAGGCTAGCAGAGAGAGTGATGTAGGGTGAGGTGCTGAGTGTTAGGCTAGCAGTTAGTGATGTGAGGTGCTGAGTGTTAGGCTAGCAGAGAGAGTGATGTAGGGTGAGGTGCTGAGTGTTAGGCTAGCAGGGAGAGTGATGTAGGGTGAGGTGCTGAGTGTTAGGCTAGCAGTTAGAGTGATGTCAGGGCAATAGCCGGACCAGCCAGGACGGACAGCAGCAGGATCAGAGACAGCTAGGGCCTGTCGGAGCTCAGGATTTTCTCTCCTTTCTTTTGTTGTCGAACGTGGCTGGTGGAATAGCAGATCAAAGCCTGTTTCACAGCCTCCATCTCCCACTGCATCATTTACATATCTGTCAAATGTGCAATCATGGACAAGACTCAAAATCCCCGCTCTCGCATCCATTAATAAATGAATCTGACCAAAGACAAAGGTTAGGTGGAAGATAGAATTGGCCAGGGGTTTTCACCACTGCTCATTAATTCTGTTTATTCTTTTAGTGTTGGTTATTGCTCCTGTCTCTTCAAACAGGGAAGCTTTCAATCCATTAGGAGACCCACAGGGATGCATTATTCAAAAGGAAATTGTCATTGCTGTGAGCGGCGTGTTTACTATAGCCTGACTATTTAACATAGTAGCTCATGAAATATGGAACTAGTGGAGGGGGCGTTCATGCGTCATGTAAGCAGGAGAAGTGCCGTTGGACGTGATGTATGTATGAGAGGTTTCCTGTGCTGGCTGCTGACTGCTGGTTGCCCGTGAGGAGGGAGACGGAAGGTTCAGTCAAGGAGATTCCCTCTTCACAACTGCCAAGGTTTTACTCTCATATTCTCACTTCATATCGCTGAAATTCACATTGACACTCAAAATGCATCTCAAGTAAAGGAAACATTGAGTTTCTTTGGTCGAAAGCCTCCTAGTATCTGTCCCTCCCAGTAAGGAGAGTTTTAGATGTCACCTTGAGATCCCCTAGTAATTAAAACAGAGGCTCTAAAACGGAAAGCGTATTGACCAAGCCACTCTACTGAAGTGAAAGGCCTAATGCTGTCTGTTTGAGTGGGTGTGAAATAGGGCTGTTTTTGCCCATATGAAGTGGCACGCCCCAAAGATGAGTGATTGCGTTCTCCGTGAACTCTTGGGCTCACCGGTTGATTTAATTGAGTTGAATTCAACTTAAGCCAGGTAGGAATGAAGACAGAGAGAAAATCCATGCTGTTGATCTATAAAACCCATTAGGACTTCGATCTGGATCATACGGCTTATTTTGCTGAGAAAAACATGGTCACACTTCATACTTAGCTATCTCACAGGCCATTATTGGTCTATAGGGAGGGAGGGAGGAATCTTAGGGGACTATACCTTCTGACTGACCTGGGTTCAGCTACTCACATTTACTTCGGGAGCTGCAAGATATAGAGTTTAGTAAGCTGTAATAACTCGTTCATTTAGGTAAATTTATAGTCGTAAACTAATGATATAATCGATATATTACTGAAATATTACTTAGAAATACCACTATTGACTATTACTTAGAAATACTATTATTAACTTGATATTCAATGGTTTGATGGTTCATCACTTCTGTAGCCAGGAAGACTATCTCTATAGTCTCCTCTCTGGACAGCACAGTGAGCTCTAGCTTTAAGAGGAATGCACATCTACGTGACACAAATGCAGGCATTTCTACGTGATACAAATTTCTCTGCAAATCCTCCGAGAGTGTTAAATTGAAATAAAATAAAAACATGTTGTAATTCAATGATCAGCAGATGATTGGGGGCATGCCTTGCTGCCTGCCAACTGGTACTGGGCCGAGGTGCCAATTCAGCCTTAAAAACAGGCCTCAGCAGGAGGGCTTATTTCCTAGTGTCGCTCTTTCTCAGCGCAACGTTAGCCTCACCATATGTACTGTACACACAGAGGCAGGGCAGCTAGCGCCCAGCCTCACACATCACTGTTTGCAGACTGCAGCCTCACAACCTCTCTCTGCCTGCCTCACAATGACATCTCATCACTGTGTGGCATTTTTGTTGTGATTCCCACAGATGATATGTTGATTCTTCAAATGCTATGATTAGCCAATATTTTTTCAAGGTTCCCTTGAGAAAAGATGCTTAAAGGCACCAGATAAGGGATTGCAGGCAAAAAAATATATTTTTATCTGCTACTGTTCATTTGAATCCTGCCTTGTATTGTGACAGGAGGGGACAATAAGGGAAGGGAGGGAGGCTTAATTGATCCCATCCTGGGTTATTGATTTAGATGGCAGGCCAGTGTAGGGCTACATACTGTAACATACTGTGTGGTCTGCTACAGTATGGACGGAGAGCAGAGCAGGGACAGCAGATGCTGTGGGTTGGGGCTCCTCTAACAGAATGCTACACAGCCCTGTGTTAACTAACAGTTATTAAACCCACTCCAAGGCTAATTTCCCAGGGACTTAAGTCAAAGCCCCATGCTCTTTCCAGCAAAATAAAAAGCGAGCTGGGTACTGGAAAAGCCACGCTGACATGTTTGTCAAAGGATCTGACTGGGAGCTGTGCTTACGTTGGACTAAGCTCTGTACACACGTTTCCTCCTACTCAGAGACCCACTGGAATAGTACGGAGCTCTGTGGAGACCCGGAGAGATCATCTCAACCACTATAACGTCTTAGCTTAAAGCCTTCTCCATTGATGATCATATAAATGATCAAAGATGTTCACCAAGGGTTTTCTGACAGTTCTGAAGCTGATTGAACTCTGCACCGTGTTTCAGTTTGTCGGCTCTTTGTGGACAGGAAAGGGTGATTAAGACTTCCAATTAGTCACAGAGAAACTTTTGAACAGTGGAAGTTCTCTGTATGTCTCTGTTTGAAATGAGGCCCCTTTATAAAAGCAGGAAGGAATGAACGTGGGCTAGATGTGAGGATGTACTCTCTCTCTGAGTCCTCATTGGCTCCGATACACTTTCTTTGGGGAGACGCACCATTTGAAAATAATTCTGTTCACGTTGATTTTTGCATCAACTGGCAAGAGTGAACTGTTACCAGAGAGACTGAGGGCCAGAAAGCCTTTAGCCTGAGTAAATGTACTTAAATACAGAGTAAATATGTAACCATTTGGGCAGTGTGTGCATCTGTGTGAGTGTTGGTGAGTAAGCTATGTGTGATTGTGTATTTATGAGTTAGCGTTAGAGTATCTGTGCATGTGCATTTGTGTTACTTCTTGGTATATGCGTGTTTCTGAGTGTCTTTGTATGCGTTTGCCTTTGTGCATGTGTGTTTCTCCCTGCGGGGCCCGAGGCAGGCTGTGTGGGGTGTTATCTGCCTCTGCGGAGGGGTGACAGCTAATCACCGACCCTGACGATCACTGGAAGAGAGGTGGGGTGAGGGCGTCAGGCGGAGGAGGAGGGGGAGGATGCTTGTGAGGTCCATTGGTTGAGTAACACGGTCGACTTGAATCTAGCATCTCCTCTGTCCAAACCCCTAGATTAGTGCTGGGGCCTGTCTGAGGCTGAGGCAGACATCTTCCACCCGGGCCCAGCCCAGCCCAGCCCAGCTCTGCTTGGCTAATAACAGCCAGACCAGAAGAGATATATAGACTGCGATAGGGGAGCCAGTGACAGGACGTTGTGACATTTCTTGATGAGCTGAATACATTTCCATGTTTACCTACTCTGTCAGTGGTGCCTTTGATCTCCCTTCTGCCTGAGCTGCTCCAACATTCTCAGCCTCACTGAGAATACCTGCAGATTTGTGTTAACATATAGTCGTGTGTTTCTGAGGGGAGAGAGTGAAGGGAAGAGGGAGGGAAGAAATGACTCCTTTCAAGAGGTGCCTTGTCAGGTGTAAAGAGATCAGGAATGATTACCTCACCATCTCATGAATCTCTGTAGACGACAATGCTAAATGCATTTGTAGATCATTTGCAGTGCTTGGTGGGATAAAGCGTCTGTGATTCAGTGTGACGGCTTGTGTTGCCTGTTGACACAGTGGAGATCACAGGGCTGGGGGAGCGGGGCTGTCGGGAGCGAGTGTGCCGGTGTCATGAGATGGCAGGCTGGAGAGAGACAGGGAATCAGTCTGTATTTTCAGGAACAACGTGATGCTACTATGTCTCCTTTATCTGTCATTGCATTCAGCTTTTTATCATGTTCTGGGCTAAGTAACAACGAGACTAACAAAGAATGGAATCTGTGAGCAGAATATGAGTTTAGTGGAAGGGTTTAGATATCAAAAAAAAAAGATAGCTACAAAAAAAATTGCCCTTAAGCATTTGTTAAATTAACTTTTGTGTTTTCAGATTTCTATGAAATATGACTTACAGTATAATTACTTTCAATATGAGTGAAATAGTTTTCCTTCCAAAAAAATTAACTATGTTAAAAAGCATATTTTCTGTGTTGGAATGGTGTGGGCATACCCCAACAATATAATGGTGTGGGTGTATACCAGTCATTAAAAATAGTCATGTGAGTAGACTGCTGATTGGCCAGCTCACCCTCCCCTAGACCGCTGATTGGCCAGCTCAGTTTGAGGTTGTTTAAAAAAAAAAAAAAAGAATTTATGCTCTGGCCACAAATACGATTATAGGATGAGTCAACAACATTATTTGGGTATGAAAAGTGAGATTTTCACTAGAAAGTTACTTTAACAATGGGTTAAATTTTATTCAAAGTTCATTGATATTAACACTCATTGGGGCCCTTATTAGTTTTAAGTAGTGGGATTTCAAACTCCCTTTAGAGCAAATTTACAACATAACACACTACCAAGCAGGCAGTGAGCCCCATATCGTGTGGCTCCTGGCCCGTCTGGTACAATCTACTATGGTGATGTATAGTCTTCAGACTGATTGGCAGGTCTCCCGGTGTGTGTGTGTGCTGGGTGACGTGCTGAGCCTGCCACATAGAGAGGCCCTCCTCTGCCTGCAGTTGCACACCTCCCACTGAGTCCCTCAACTGGTGCTCCCTCTGATTGACTCTGTTCCCCAGGCAGGCAGACACCACAGCCCCTGACTGCAGACTAGAGCCCTAACAAGACAGAGCTTGATTGGGACAACCTCACTCAGTCACTCACCACCAACCACCTACAGTGATAGTTTACTCTGAGCTGAGGCAGACAGACAGGGCATGAGCAGAGCTATGGGAATGATTTACTGATGGGTCATGATCATTTTAAACACTTATTTCTCAAAATGAGTATTTGCCATTCTAACAAGGCCGAGCAGAGTGGGAAAATATATTATTATACCTTTCTATACCATCAAAGGACTCATTCATGTCTTTTGTCCTTGAGTTGTCATTGTTATTTCACATTTTCAGTCTTCAATGAGAGAAAATTGACAATGCGACAGTATTGGAATTGGCTTCTGAATGAATAACAGAATAGTACATTCACAGTGTAGCAACAATGGGTCTATTCAAAATCTCCCTTTGCATGCATGTAATCTTTGTGTTTGTCTAATATTGCGTTCGCTGTACAAAGAGTGGGATACAAAAACACATTTAAACCCCTAGCCTTGGGTGGTTTGGTGAACATTTCTCCTTTCTCCTGCATCTTACTGTGGCTTCAAAATGTGAACGTATAAATTGGGGCTAAAATTACATTCTGAAGACCTGTGACATATCCGCTCGGTTGTCATCAGCCAGCGTGAGAATTCTAATGTTGCCGTGGTAATTTGGAGCTGGGAAATTTGGGGCGAGGGTGGGAGGGGGATGTGGGGAGGACGGTTAGAGACTGCAGGTCACTTTCCAAACAGAGACCTTGCTGTGGGAGGCGGGATCCTTATGAAGGGCCGATCAGGCACCTTGGGTAGCCTTCAGCACGATGATGAATTACCTGCTTGTCTGGCTCAGCTCAGAGAGGATGGCGCGGGACCCAGGCCTCCCGCCTGTCAGAGAGAGAGGAGCACGACTCACCCTCAGCTCACAGTACAGTGCAGGGCTGGGGACAGTGACGGCATCAAGCACCAGCCCACTGACATGATGTCCTGTCATTCATACACCTGTTTATATACAGCTATATAGACTACATCCAATACCATACCTCCCTGAGCTAAATACATGGTATTATCTATACTCATAATACATCTATAAATCAAACATTGATCCGAACCACCCAGTTTATAATTATTTATGTATTATATATTCACACTTTGAGTAGGAGAGGAACCAACACAAACAAAAATTGGCTCTGGTTTGTTAGGTGAGGGACTATGAAGGACTGGTAAATATACAGCAGCACATTGTTTCAGTAGGCACCAGAAGCTCTCTATCTTACATGTAGGCTGTAGTACAACTATAGAGGATGTGACCCCAGGTAAATCCTCTGTGTCCTGTGAATCATTCCCTTCCTCTGTACATGTGCCTGGTAGGCAGTGTGTGTGTGTGTGTGTGTGTGTGTGTGTGTGTGTGTGTGTGTGTGTGTGTGTGTGTGTGTGTGTGTGTGTGTGTGTGTGTGTGTGTGTGTGTGTGTGTGTGTGTGTGTGTGTGTGTGTGTGTGTGTACCGAATGCATGTGTGTCCATGCGTCCGTCAGGCATGTGTGTCCATGCGTCCGTCCGTCAGGCATGTGTGTGCCTCAACTCTGCCCTGCACTAATGGCAGCTGGCATGGGGCCAGCATCAGAGGGGAGGTAATTAGAGTCCAGAGGTTTGGGGAATGAGCAACAATCCCCCCAATCTCACTACTAACAGATGTGTGTTTGATCTTTTAACAAACCTCACTGCCGCTCTCCCCTACGGATCACTAGCCGGCCCAAGAAAAGGGAGGAAAAACAGAGTTGATTACTGGCGTGGACTTGGTAATGTGCGAGACAGAGAAAATGGACTGGGGGAATGAAGAGAAGATGCAAAGTGAAAAGCCTGGGGAAAGAGAGCTGGGCCGGTTGCGGCTCAGTTCAAATCAGTACTATGATTTGCTCCAGGGTGATTCAACAGTGTTTGGGATGCAGCACGTTCTGTCCTTAATCCCCAGAATTATTAAAATAGAGAGAAGAGACCAGGAAGTAGGAGGCTATTCACAGACTGCTTTGAACCGGGAGTCAGAAGATGGAATGTGTTTCATTCACCGAGTAACATGAGGCTCTGTGTAACCTTGAACTGCCCTCTAAATAGAGCCAGACAAAGTAGGAGCGTAATGCCTCATTATAACACCAAATACTATGGAAGCCTTTCTCAATTGTGTTACACCATTACATGTTTCTGATGGAAATAAGTCCTTAGGACAAGGAACAGCTTTTCAAATTCCACCTAAAGCTTTAAGAAAGAGAGAATAGTTTTCCGTGTAAAGTGCGAAGAATGTCGAGTGCCTGCTCCTGCGTTTGCAATGGCGTTAGGCTAGAATAAACTTTGTCTCACGAGAGAAAGAGAGAGAGATTTCAAGCTCCCACCTCATCCTTCTTCTCCGGCTGCCTCTGACCTTTTCTCTCCTCGTCCCTTTGTTTAAATCGTCTCCAGGAGCTCTATGGAGTGATGGTGTGTTCTTCTCCAGTGGGTCTGCTCCTCCCTGGTTTCCCCTCCTACAATCACACCTTTTGTATTCATGCTTCAGATCCCCCCCCTATTGTTCTGCTTTCTAACTCTGGGAAACCAGCATCACTCAAGTATATTAGCTGGAGCCTATTACTGTCGCTGGGATCGCTTCTCTGAGCCATATTAAAGACTCCCCAGACAAAACCGTCTGTCATGTTAATCCAAGCTTTAATAAATAGAGGGATGTGAAACTGTATTCAAATAGGGGCTCCTGCATTTATGCTGACAAAGAGAGACGAGCTATCAAGAACGACAGACAGACAGCGTTTTGCATTAAAGAGAGGGAGAAAAAAAAACAGATTCGACTGGCATTCATTCATTCCCATTGTGACGAGAAATGTCATATTATTGAAATGGCCTTTAAAATAACTTAAACCTAATCTAAGTTCAACACTGCAGGTGGCTCGGATATTGGGAGATATTGGAAGCTGTAATTGAATTGAATGCTTTTCAACCGAAGACTCTAAAAGCCTTTTCTCCGTATCATACGCCTATAGATAACACGGTATACAATGTCTGGCTCAGCTGAGAGGACCAAGCTTTTGTTCATGGGATGCGTGTACATCAGACCACGCTATCTTGAACATGATTACTCATGAAAAGAGAAATAGTGTTATCACATTTTATTTTCCAGTTGGTTATTCAATGAACGTGTGCATCACAACGTTAATAGGGATGTCATACTGTTAGTTCACAGAGAGACACAGCACAGCGCGGCACAGCACAGCACGGCATAGCAGAGAGCCTATTGCATCCATGAGGAGCATTCTCACTGGTAACAAAGAGGGAATTGAAGTGCAGCTCCCTGCTTCGTGGTCATCACCTAGTTTCACAGCTTGGAAGAAAGGGCAAAGATACATTCTTTTTTTTTTCATTACTCTGACTTGGTCCCTTACACCCCGTCTCTTTGGTTAGCCATCGATCGGCTTCAAGAAATGGAAATCTAGTTAAACCAGCCTTTCAAAACCAGAGAGGCTGCTATATAATACGGATAGTGCAAATCCTCATTTAATAGGGCCGTCATTGAAAATAAGAATGTGTTCTTAACTGACTTGCCTGGTTAAATAAAGGTCAAATAAAATAAAAAATAAAGGAGAAGAGAGGGGAGAGAGAGGAGAGAAGAGAGGAGAGAGGGAGGGAGAGAGAGGAGAGGAGAGGAAAACAGCAACCTTGGTCATCATCTCCTGAACATGTTTTTGTCTGCTGTTGCTCTCAGTCTAAATGAAAACTGACATATTTATATTTATTTGAAATTAACATGATTGTGGGCCTGCCAGTGTCAGGAGGATCTTATTTACATACCAATTAGCAGATTTACTAACCACCTTTTCTACTGATTAATATAATTACCATATACACAAGCATGCATATGAGAGAGATGGAGAGGGAAGAGGATGGGGGCAGCTTGTGAGACTGCCGTGAAATTCATATGTCTGCTAAAAGAGAAAGCTGATTGCCTTGCCTTGGCAAAGGGAAAACGGCAGCACTTTAAGTAAGTCCTCCATGTTAAACTGTTACCTCCAGGGCACAGGGATTTCTCACCTCTCCAATTACTATTTGAGCTGGAAAGCACAATATTTCCCAACCTGTCTGGTTCCTTCTCACGAGGGAGGGGCCAGGGCTCGATCGGCTGTTGCGCGGAGTTGGCTCGCAGGCATACTCTATTCCGACAGAAAGAGGAGAGAAGGCTCTCTGCGCGAGTGTGGTGGAGGGGGAACGGGCTGCTTGGCTGGCACAATGAAGCCTTATTAATCAATTGACCCCGTAGTGCACAGTTCCCTGCAACCTGGCACAGGAACAGAGAGAGGGATTGATGGACAGGGTCTAGTCATCCTAGTTACCCCTCCCTGCACACTTAGCTACATGGACTACTCCTCTCCCAGCCCAGGGCCGTGCACTAGCACCCGGGACTGACTGAGACAGAGCTAGGCTAGGGGAGGACTGTGGACTGAAGACATTGTTCCATCATAGTAGTAATGCTGTCTGCCTGACTGCTCTCTGTGTCAGTCCATTGGTCAGACTCGCCACTCTGTGACTCCCTCTCTAATTGTGCATATTTGTTGTGCTGATGGCTTTGCTCAGTGCTACAGGAGGATCTGTTGAAGCCATCGCCGTGGCGCTCGGAGGCATTCTATGACACACAAAGGTCCCTGCTAGAATATGCATCATAGCGACGTCGTTGGATGCAGAGCGTCAAGTGTTTTTCTTCAGCCATTTTGTTATCATCAACATAAGAAAAAGTTAGTGACATAGCCTTAGTAGAGTCATATAGCCTATGCTGTATGATTATACTGTATGATTCTGGTTGAATCATAAAGGTTGACTGAATATTTTGTCGTCTTACAGTATATAGCCTTTTCTTCTGTGTCTTCAGTAATGGAACTCAAAATGTAAATGAAATATATACGCCTCTCCAATCCACTATCACTCAGGCAATTCACTGTTGGTTGTTCCTCCGGTCAAAGCACAGCTTTAGTCACCAAATGACCTTTAAATGCACCAGATACCCTTCCTGGCTCACAACACTCACATTTAGTGTTCTGAAGGAATATCATGCTTATAGGCTGTGTATATTACAGGTCACTGATTTGTGTCATCGTGACCAGGTGAGTGTGAAAGGGGTCAAGGTGTAGGACAATGGACTGCAGTGAGGGCCATCTCATTTTTTACTGGGGAGAAAGTGATCCCATGAAGTGATGCTTTCCAGTATGAGAATTTCCACTTAGTCTAGACAGTGCAGTAAGTCAAGATATGAGCAGAGCAGGTATGGAACATTAGTGTCTGAACACTCTATTGAACAGCTGCCTCCCAGCCTAAGGTGGTCAGGAAATTACTAGCAGCCCTGGTTCAGGTTCCAGGTTCCTTACATACCAGGAGTTCTGTGTGGGCTGGATCTCCAACTGTACTCTTCTAAGGGACACAGTGGCCTGCTCTCCTGTTCTTGTTGACAACGACCACCATGCCTGGTCACTATCAGACATCCCAGCTGTCTTCACGGTGTCCCTGTACCCGAAGGGGAGGAGGGGGTGTACGGAAATTGTTTTGTGTCAGACATTTTGGGTTTCTCTCTTATGTCCCTCATTGCTGTGTATTTACAAGTGTTTCCTGGATGTGAAGTTTGGCCCGCTGCTCCTTGTTAAAGCACTACTCGTAAAACCACTGGAGTGTGCATGCTGCACATGGCAGGGAGAAGGGCCGAGAGACAGCGATATTCATTTTCTCTGTAAAACAATTAATTGAGAGGGTTGTCACAAGCTTGTCCAGGGTCATTGAAGCAGCTATTTCCGCTTTGTTCATTGAGAGCATTGTTAAATAATATGAGTCTTGTAAAAAAAAATGTGAAAGAAGACTCATAGTCCTTCAGAGTCATTGACAGCGTGTTCAGTTACAGTGCATTCGGAAAGTATTCAGACCCCTTGACTTTTTCCACATTTTGTTATGTTACAGCCTTATTCTAAAATGTATTACATTGTTATTTTTTTCCCCTCGTCAATCTACACACAATACCCCATAATGATGAAGCAAAGACAGTTTTTTAGACATTTTTGCAAATGTATAAAATAAAAAATGAAATATCACATTTACTTAAGTATTCAGACCCTTTACTCAGTACTTTGTTGAAGCACCAATGGAGCGATTACAGGCTCGAGTCTTCTTGGGTATGATGCTACAAGCTTGACACACCTGTATTTGGGGAGTTTCTCCCATTCTTCTCTGCAGATCCTCTCAAGCTCTGTCAGGTTGGATGGGGAGCTTTGCTGCACAGCTATTTTCAGGTCTCTCCAGAGATGTTCGATCGGGTTCAAGTCCGGGCTCTGGCTGGGCCACTCAAAGACATTCAGAGACTTGTACTGAAGCCACTTCTGCATTGTCTTGGCTGTGTGCTTAGGGTCATTGTCCTGTCTGAGGTCCTGAGTGCACTGGAGCAAAGTCTTCATAAAGGATCTCTCTGTACTTTGCTCTGTTCATCTTTCCCTTGATCCCAATTAGTCTCTCAGTTCCTGCCATTGAAAACATACCCACAGCTTAATGCTGCCACCACCATGCTTCACCGTAGAGATGGTGCCAGGTTTCCTGCAGATGTAACGCTTGGCATTCAGGCCAAAGAGTTCAATCTTGGTTTCATCAGACCAGAGAATCTTGTTTCTCATGGCCTGAGTCCTTTAGGTGCCTTTTGGCAAACTCCAAGCGGGCTGTCATGTGCCTATTACTGAGGAGCGGCTTCCGTCAGGCCTCTACCATAAAGGCCTAATTTATGGAGTGTTGCAGAGATGGTTGTCCTTCTGGAAGGTTCACCCATCTCCGCAGAGGAACTCTGGAGCTCTGTAAGAGTCACCATTGGGTTTTTGGTCACCAAGGCCCTTCTCCCCCAAATGCTCAGTTTGGCTGGGCGGCAAGCTCTAGGAAGAGTCTTGGTGGTTCTAAACTTCTTCCATTTAACAAGGATGGAGACCTCTGTGTTCTTGGGGACCTTCAGTGCTGCAGACATGTTTTGGTACCGTTCCTCAGATCTGTGCCTCGACACAATCCTGTCTCGGAGCTCTACGTACAATTCCTTCGACCTCATGGCTTGGGTTTTGTTCTGACATGCACTGTCAACTGTGGGACCTTAAATAGACAGGTGTGTGCCATTCCAAATCATGTCCAGTCGATTTAATTTACCACAGGTAGACTCCAATGAAGTTGTAGAAACATCTCAAGGATGATCAATGGGGAAAAAAATCTCATAGCAAAGGGTCTGAAACTGATGTAAATATATATATATTTTTTTATACATTTGCAAACATTTCCAAAATCTGTACGGGGTATTGTGTGTAGATTGATGAGGACATTTCTGTATTTAATACATTTTAGAATAAGGCTGTAACATAACAACATATAGAAAAAGTCAAGGGGTCTGAATACTTTCCGAATGGATTGTTACCATTCTGTGGCCCAGAGTAGTAATAGTCTGCACTCTGCCTTCCCTCATGACTAATCAAACATATAAATCGTATGACTCAGCGTCTCCTTCACCACCACAAAATCGTTCCCTCTTTTTCCTCTGGCCTCTGGAAGTCTACGTTTCACAGGGACACTGACTGGGCGTTGGCGTAGACCTGAAGGGATTCCGAATAGTCACATACAAATCATTCCCTCATTGTGTTGTAGCAGAGACCTCACTGTGTTCCTGTCCCAGTGGACAGTGAGCTGTGGTGTTCTTAGCCCCAGATCCCGGGGAAGCTCCTCTGATTCCTCTCTGTTGTGTGCTGAATGTAAATAATGGGGCGATTGCCGCTGATCTAAACTGCTGTCATAATGCATTTCCGTAGCCCTTATATATCCCCCAGACGCTTTTTCAGCCCCAAAACGCTACATGTCTCTGTGCTTATTGATGCTTCTGTCCTTGGATAAATAATTCAAATTGGCTGCTGTTTGAATTATTTATCCAAGGACAGAGGCATCAATAAGCACAGAGACATGTACCACAGAGACTGACTGGGCGTTTTTGTAAGGTTTTTCATACTTATGGATTTAGTTTATGCATTGGCCCGGGTGGAAAGGTTGTCCGGGAGTGGAAGTTTAGCATCATATTATCTGACAGGAACAGGATAAGCCATCCCCCAGGGGTCCTGGGATCTAAACAAGGGTTTGATTACCTTCCCTTTGTGTTTTTCCTGGTTAGAGGGCAAACTGAGTCAATCTGCATTCCCCAACACTCTCAACCCATCTTGTCCTCAGGTTCAACCTCGACAGGTATTTAGTAAATCACCCTAGCTAGCACAAGCTCTATATTCGACTTAAATAAAAGAATGAGCTAACGATTGCCATTTTAACTTCTGCTTGGTGGGAAGTGTTGGTGGCACTGTGCATCTGTCACCTGCACTGCCTCGTCCTAACTGGCTGCTAGAATCTGCCATGTAGTCGTTAGCTCAACAGTCATGTGCATGCTCTCCTGTAGGCTAAAGTGTGTTTGTGTAGCAGGAATTCAAGAAATACGTGTTTTCATGATCCTTAGTTATTAAAGGTGAACTAGTCTTGATTCTTGGCCCCAGACTGCCTTTGTAGAGCTTGGTGCTTCTTCTGGGTGGACACAAAGCCAGAGGATTGCGTTGCTCCAGTCTATAGCTAACGTAACACACACTGAATAAATATACTAGGACTCTTTTCTTCATTGTCACAAAAGGCCAGCCGGCCACTCCACTGGGGTCCCCACTCCCCTTTTACATAGTGATAAGATGCATTATCCTTTGAACCTTTACTTTCACTCAGCCAGGAGAAAGGAAAGCATGTGAGAGAGGAGGAGGGCAGAGAGAGAGAGAGATTTCTCCTTCCCTGGAGTGAGACTGTGTGGAGGGGTTTTGTGTGAGCGGTGAAGAGGTCCTTAACCTTCTATCAGATAGAGCCATAGAGTTGTGCTCTGCCTGAATGGCTGCATTGAAGAGCCCTGAAGCAGAGGAGAAACACCCCACCACTGCTGAACTTGTGTCCTGCGTTGAATAAGCTGCCTGACACCTGTCCTCCCACTGCAGTGTCATAATAACAGACAGACACACGGCTATCTTAACACCACTGAACATGGGAAGCCTATAATACACTGCATTGATGGCCTATAGGCCTCTTCATTTTACAAAGCTATGCTAGTATTTCCACTAGGCATTTGTACTTAAGCAATGAGGTACAAGAGGCACTGGTGTATCATGAATACAGTCAGGTAAATGGCATTGACTTTTGGTCATGTTGCTACAGACGCGACCCAGTCGTTAATTATTTTTGCATAGTTGCTATTCGAAAGGACTTTTCGTCTGTTCTAAACAAAATGGTTGCTAAGCAGGCTGGATAACGTTCTTGTGACTTGCTAGCTAGCTAGCTAGCCAACTTCTGCTAACTCAGTCACGTCAAACATTGAACCTGGAATGACGGCACACTAGAGCATTTTCATTTGTTTGAGCTTTTTTTTCTATCGCCATTGGCTTTGGATATGTCCATGATAATGACGCTGATGCATGATTTTGACCGGCTCAGAAAAAGTTCTCTCACCTGAGCAACCAAAATTCAAAAGTGAAACAGGCAGACGGTGAGGCTTATATTAACCCCGCTCGCTGTACCAAACTAAATGCTAGGCTTGGAAGTAAGGGTACATAATGTGCTCGTTGAGATAAAGACAAGAGATGATTGGGACAGCTACATGGACATGATACTCTTATGAAGGCGGAGTGATCATTATCAGATGGAACTGTTAGCAGGGGTAGGTATGTCTGTGACGGCCAATGCAGCACGGCTTGAAATGCTGCCTGTCCAATCAGCATACAGGATCCAAACAACCACTTTTATAATAGACATTGTAAATCGGGTGGTCTGAGCCCTGAATGCTGATTGGCTGACAGCCATTATATGTCAGACCGTATACCACGGGTATGACAAAAAAAGTATATTTACTGGTCTAATTACGTTGATAACCAGTTTATAATAGCAATACGACACCTCAGGGGTTTGTGGTATATGGCCAGTATACCACGGCTAACGGCTGTATCCCGGCACTCCACTTTGCATTGCGCTTAAGACCAGCCCTTAGCAGTGGTGTATTGGCCATATACCACACCTCCTCAGGCATTATTGTTTAATTCTATCAGCTTCAGGGCACATACTACTATTTACCAGTGTAGGCTGTATATTATTTATAGGAAATGTGTTTTGCAGGGCTGATGTGTTCTGGGAAATTGGATGACTATAGGTGTGAAAAGAGTAAATCCTAGGCAATAATTACATGCCAGTTAGTAGATGCTTTTATCCAAATCAACTTACAGTCGTGCGTGTATACTTTATACATATCGGTGGTCCTGGGAATTGAACCCACTACCCTGGCATTTCAAGCACCAGGCTCTACCAACTGAGCGACAGAAGACCACAAAGGACCAATGAGATATCATCCAATTGCCTATTTACCAACTGACAAATACATGAGACCGTATGAATGAAATACTACAGAGGTAAGCAGGTGGTTTAGGTCCATGTCCATTTGGAGGTGGTCATAGTACAGCAGATCTAGCATGTGGGTGGTAGAGAGCTGCAGTAGACTAGTGCCTACATCCTGTGGCAGGTTTGCAGCATGGCAGCAGCAGTGTGGCAGGGCCTGGCAGAGCTCCTCTTTATCAAGTCAGGCAGTTCCATCTGAGCCAGCCCCCTGCTCCTCTCTGCTCCTCTCTGCTCCTCTCTGCTCCTCTCTGCTCCTCTCTGCTCCTCTCCTCTCCTCTCCTCTCCGCTCTGCTCTGCTCCTCTCCTCTCCTCTCCTCTCTTCCCTTGCTCCACATGGCCATTCCCGCCCTGCCACCCTCCCGCCGTGCCGTGCCGCGCCTCGCCCCCCACCCCCACCGGACCACACCACACTGCGCTGCCAAAACCTCCCCAGGACACAGCCTGCTCCGCTCCACACCGCACGTTACCTAGCGACCGTAACCGGGGAATGTGTGGTGCGCGGCGACATTGCCCTATCTCCCCATCTGTGATTTTGTATGGTGCTGTTTTTTCCTTCTCTTCTTTTTGTGTTGTTCTCTCAACAAGAAACCACAATGAAAGTGAGGCTGCCTAAATTCAACGTTGTTTTTACCACTTCTTCTGAATTATAGGGAACAGATTTCTGTCTTCCAATCTGTCGTGAGATGTGCGAGGATAAACATTTGCCGTCTGTCTCTCTCTCTGTGTGGCTTTAATGAACGACATGATGAGAGTTGATATCACCATGGATCATGCTGCTACCTGGTGGAGCAGAGGAGGCTGGGGTTGGTTGTTGCAGTGAGGTGTGTCTACCTGGTTGACTCAAACTGTCCAAGGTTCCCCGAGGAAGACTGTCCGTTGTCCCACATTGAAGGATACACACTCGTTTTAACCTCTAAACACATCTTTACCACAGTACAGAAGGAATCACCAGTGTATGTCTCTTCCAAGTCTCTCCTATCTGACCTCAGACTAATGCATGTTTTCCTCTTTTGTCTTTCAGGTAGAAGACGCCATGCTCATGTTTGATAAAACTACTAACAGACATAGAGGTAAGTCCAACATCTGTATGTTAACATCCCGTGTGTTTTTCTTTTTTACGTGTATTCATGGGACAGAAAATAGCACATTTCTGTGGCATTTTCCCCTGTTAAACAACACTGGGTGATTCATTTCACAAGGTGCCAACCTATTACAGTGCTTATCCAGACACTGGAAAACGTCCTTTAAAAATCAATAGAATGCTATTTTAAACCTATGGCAGGCTGAGGTGTGACTGATGTTACAGACGGTGGTGGGTGTCGTGTAGAGACAGGCATGGGCTCTTCCTTCTCTCTGGGTGTATGTAGGGGGTTATGGAGCCAGCCGTGGGTGCTGCCTGCCTGTCTGCCTGCCTCTAGCACTACCGCTCACTGCGCTGAGAGATAACAGCAGAGATAAGGCCCAGGAGCAGCGCTGCCTTTATCTCTCTCTTATCTGCTCTTTATCTGGGATTAGGGGGAGGTTTCTCTATAAAGCAGAGGACTTTCCAAAGACAAACTGTCTCCATCTCCCTCTCCCTGCAGTACAATTGTACCATCTCCACAGCCAGAAACACTACCAATTGTAGGCTAAAAGACACTAAAAGACCTGATATACAGCTGACAGACTCTGTGGTCCATAGTGATGTGCAGCAATGCTGATATGATGGATAGTATGGTGACTGAAAAAGCCACAGTAGTGCAGCCGTTATAAGGGCCAGTTAGCTGCTCTCATTACGTTAGACGGCTGCTTGTTAGCTCTTTCCTCCTCTCCTCTCAGAGAGAAGTGTGTGTCGTCCAGCTGCTGACAGGCATTTCCTCTCCACCTCATATACACACTGAGGCCAGACACTTCCCCTCTGTCTCTCACACTATCCAGCTTTTCTCCAAATAGTCACATTGCGAACACGATCTCCTCAGCATCGAAGCAGACCTCTCTGTGGAAAGTGTTGCCCAACCACGTCAGCAGATGTAGAGCTTTACTCGGGATTGATGAGTAAATGTTGGATAGATTTTTTTTGTGCTATTCTGTGTGTGTGTTCACACATTTGTGCATGTGCGTGCGTTAGTGATGAGCGGTTTGAGTCATAACCCACAATCCCCGCGGTTATATCCGCTGGACGGGCGGGTTTAGGGTCTTGAAATATTTTGTGGATGAAGGGCGGGTGGTTTGAATAAAGCGAGAAAACAATGCATCTTTTTTTAAATAAATGTATAATTATTGTGCAATTCACATCTATAGGCTATATTGAGGATATTCCTTTCATTATTTGTATCTGGTGTTAGGCTAGTGCGTGAACCTAAACTTTAGGGCTGACTTTCTGCGCACCATATACACGCTAAATGCTTTTGGGAACTTGGGCAGAAAAAGTTAACGCTCATCCACTGTGGAAAAAAGGACAATAATCGGAGTTCAAATCTGTTAAATGGAGAATTGACAATAAAGAGAAGGGAGGGCTAGAACAGTTTGGGAAAGATTGTAAAAGATGAAGTGGTAAAGAGGATTACAGTGCCGGCTATGTTATGTGTGATGATTGTCAGGCGCTATACAAATTTGACTGTCACAAGACAGGGACATCAAATAGGGCATGTTAAAGAAACTGTAGCCTACTGTTCAGATGGATTACATTTTTTATTGAACTAGGCAAGTCAGCTAAGAACAAATTCTTATTTACAATAACGGACTACCGGGTAAAAGTGGGTTAACTGCCTTGTTCAGGGGCAGAACGGCAGATTTTTAACTTGTAAGCCTTTCGGTTGCTGGCCCAATGCTCTAACCACTAAGCTACCTGCTGCCCCAAAATCTAGCTGTAGGCTAGGTCTACTGTATAACCTCTCAAATAGCCTGATAGCCTATTAACTCCTGCAGAATTAAGCATTTCTTGCAGTAAAATGATAGGCCTACAACAAATGTAGCCTCAATTTTGTGATTACAATCTTGTCTCATCACTGCAATTCTCCAACGGGATCGGGAGAGGTGAAAGTCGAGTCATGCGTCCTCTGAAACATGACCTGCCAAGCCGGACTTCTTAATACCCGCTCGCTTAATCCAGAAGCAAACTGCGCCAATGTGTCGGAGGAAACACTGTTCAATGACAGAAGTCAGCCTGTAGGTGCACTCAGCCTGCCACAAACCCCCCAGGTCAAACCCTCCCCTAACCCAGACGAGGCTGGGCCACTTGTTTGCCGCCCTATGGGACTCCCCATCACAGCCAGTTATGACATATCCTGCGATTGAACACCAGGCTGTGGTGACGCTGCAACACTGCAATGCTTTAGACCGCTGCGCCACTTGGGAGGCCCTTCTTTCAGAATCTGAGAGAATGAATGCGTGGTGAGGGACCGTCTGTAAAGCTGCTATCTTTATCGACATCAAAAAAGCGGATAGTATTTCAGCCACATAAAATATGCGCCCAAGCCGAACTGAGCCATGGAAGAGAAAACGTGGCAATACCTGGGACAATAAAATGCCACTCTAAAATGTGCAGTTTTGTCATACAACACAATTCCACAGATGCCTCAAGTTGTGAGGGAGTGTGCAATTGGCATACTGACTGTAGGAATGTCCAACAGTGCTGTTGCCAGATAATTTAATCTTAATTTATCTACCATAAGCCGCATCCAACGTCGTTTTAAAGAATTTGGCTGTACATCTAACCGGCCTGACAACCGCAGACCATGTGTAACCACGCCAGCCCAGGACCTCCACGTACGGCTTCTTCACCTGCGGGTTCGTCTGAGGATGGGGGGGGGGGGGGGGTGTTCAGGAGTATTTGTGTCTGTAATAAAGCCCTTTTGTGGGGGAAAAAAAATAATTCTGGTTTGCTGGGCCTGGCTCCCCCAGTGGGTGGACCTGGCTCCCCCAGTGGGTGGGCCTGGCTCCCCCAGTGGGTGGACCTGGCTCCCCCAGTGGGTGGACCTGGCTCCCCCAGTGGGTGGACCTGGCTCCCCCAGTGGGTGGACCTGGCTCCCCCAGTGGGTGGACCTGGCTCCCACTCAAGGCCGCACCCATGCCCAGACATGTGAAATCCATAGATTAGGGCCTAATGAATTTATTTAACTGACCTGATTTCCTTTTTGAACTGTAACTCAGTAAACTCTTTGAAATTGTTGCATGTTGCATTTATATTTTTGTTTAGTATATAAGCAGAAACATATCTAAATTAGGCTTTAAAAAATCCTTTTCCAAAAATCATTCTGCCGTCTCTGACTGTACAGCGCATTGTCTATATTTTCCGGTTAGGGTCAGATGCAGGTGTTAGATTTTCACTTTATCACATATAGTTGGGCGGTTGCCGATGGGTTATTAGCAATTGACTGTGAGTGAGGGTGAACAAACAGCTGACACAGGCATCACTAGCGTGCGTGTTCATGCATGTATGCGAGTGTGTGTGTGTGTATGTGTCTGTGCGTAAACGTGTGTGTGTGTGCTGCCTGCTGTCAGTGTGTCTGGTAAAGCGTCTCTCTGTGAGCAGTATCTGAACTAGTGGAAGTGCTATATGAGTTTGAGTGAATCGTGATGTGAAGTGACAGAACCCAGTGTGAGGTCTGCTTTGAGACGACGAGTTTCTGCTTTTTCTTCATCTCTCTCTGACTGCACTGCTGCTCTGTCAGTGTGTGTCTGTGAAGGGATTGGAGCTGAGCGGAGAGGAGTGAATCAGGTGTTTGCCTTTGGGCTGCCAAATGCCCTTCAAATGAAGACAATGATGGATAAGCACCCGGCCTGGCCATTTTTCTGATTCAGAGCTAACAATAGTGAGAGACAGATGAAAGTCTTCCTTTGTCTTACTAGCATGTTAGTATATACTGTCATTCCTCTGGTTGGGTTTTTTTCAGTTTCTCAACATGTGTACTCCTGTCAGTAACTTGACAGATAGAGAGACTCCATTGTGTGTATATGGCAAATGGAGAGAATCCAGTTTTTCATGGTGGCTCTGAACAGACAATGTACGGTGATATGAGGGTGATGTGTGAAGACATATTGTTCCTCGTCCTCTATATTAAAAGAGGTCCTGAGACAGGACGTCTAACAGTCAAGGTATCTGCGGTGTTCTTTTGACTCTCCTGTCGTGATGGTGCCTCTCTGTGTGTGTGTGTGTGTGTGTGTGTGTGTGTGTGTGTGTGTGTGTGTGTGTGTGTGTGTGTGTGTGTGTGTGTGTGTGTGTGTGTGTGTGTGTGTGTGTGTGTGTGTGTGTGTGTGTGTGTGTGTGTGTGTGTGTGTGTGCGTGTGTGTGTGCGTGCGTGCGTGCGTGTAAAAATGTACTTTCTAATCCTCTCTCTGCGCCGCTCTTCACACTCATTTGGAGTATTCAGCAGTGTCCTTCAGACGCCACCCCTAAGGTGACTGCTGCTGAAACGACTGCTAAAACACATTTCTTTACCCCCTCCCTCCCTCCCTTCTCTCTCTCTCTCTCTTTCTTTCTCTTTCTCTTTCTTGCTTTCTCTTTCTTTCTTTCCTTCTTTCTATCTCTCTCCCTCTCTCTCTTCCTCTCTCTCTCTCTCTCTCTCTCCCTCTCTCTTTCTCCTGTTAGAGGACACTCACTGCAAGTGAAGCTCCTGACAAAGGCTAGTGCTGCACACCATTTCCCTGGCATTTAAAGGAATAAAATAAGGGTGATTGTGTTGGGAATTCAATGTTTCTGGCAAGCGGCATGTGCTGTCCAGAGGTTCACACTGGAGTTGAGCCATTGTTACTGCCAACCTTGCAGCCTCCCCCCCTCATCTACCCAACGTCACCTTTCTCCCACCTCCCCATCCCTCTGCTCCTCCATCCCTCAAATCAAATACAAATTTACTGGTCGCATACACATATTTAGCAGATGTTGTTGCAGGTGTAGTGAAATGCGGAGTATAAATATATATACATATGTGATGGGATGTATTGACAATATGGACATAATATGGATAGAATATGTAGTATATTTGAAGAATAGTACAATACCAGTCAAAGTTTGGACACACCAACTCATTCGAGGTTTTTTTTTAAAAAAAAACTATTTTCTACATTGTAGAATAATAGTGAAGACATCAAAGTATGAAATAATACATATGGAATCATCAAAAAGTTTTAAACAAATACAAATATATTTTTGATTTTAGATTCTTCAAAGTAGCCACCTTTTGCCTTGATGACAGCTTTGCACACACTTCTCATTCTCTCAACCAGCTTCACCTGGAATGCTTTTCTTGAAGGAGTCTTGAAGGAGTTCCCACATATGCTTAGCACTTGTTGGCTGCTTTTCCTTCACTCTGCAGTCCAACTCATCTTAAAACATCTCAATTGTCCATTGCTCGTGTTTCTTGGCCCAAGCATGTCTCTTCTTCTTATTGGTGTCCTTTAGTACTAGTTTCTTTGCATCAATTTGACCATGAAGGCCTGATTCATGCTGTCTCCTCTGAACAATTGATGTTGAGATGTGTCTGTTACTTGAACTCAGTGAAGCATTTATATGGGCTGCAATTTCTGAGGCTGGTAACTCTAAAGAACTTATCCTCTGCAGCAGAGGTAACAATGGGTCTTCCTTTCCTGTTGCAGTCCTTATGAGAGCCAGTTTCATCATAGCGCTTGATGGTTTTTGCGAAGGCTGTTGAAGAATCATTTCAGATTGTCAGTAATGTGTAAGCAGAGGAACTTTAGGCTTTTCACCTTCTCCACTGCGGCCCCGTCGATGTGGACAGGGCGGGGTTCAGATAATAATCCCCGAGCTTAATGATGAGTTTGGAGGGTACTGTGATGTTGAAGGCTGAGTTGTAGTCAATGAACCACATTCTTACAAAGGTATTCCTCTTGTCCAGATGGGAAAGGGCAGTTCGATGGCAATTGAGTCATCCGTGCATCTATTGGGGCGGTATGCAAATTGCAGTGTCGGGTAATGGGGAGTTGATATGATCCTTAACTACCCTCTCAAAGCACTTTGTGATGAAAGAAGTGAGTGCTACAGGGCGATAGTCATTTAGCTCAGTTACCTTCACTTTCTTGGGTACAGGAACAATGGCGGACATCTTGAAGCAAGTAGGGACAACAGACTGTTATAGAGAGGGATTGAGCTTTCCGTAAAGACTCCAGCCAGCTGGTCTGTACATGCTCTGAGGACGTGGCTAGGGATGCCGTCTGGGCTGGCAGCTTTGCAAGGCTTAACAAGCTTAAATGTCTTACTCACGTCGAACATGGAGAATGGGAGCTCACAGTCCACAGGAGTGGTGGTGGCCCGTGTCGGCGGCACTGTGTTTTACTTGAAGTGGGCGAAGAAAGGATTTAGCTTGTCCGGGATCAAGACAACCGGTGTCCGCAACATGGCTGGTTTTCCCTTTATAATCCGGGATTGTCTGGCATCCCTGCCACATACGTCTCATGTCTGCAGCGTTGAATTGCGACTCCACTTTTTTGCCTGTTTGTTTTCAGTTTTGCGTGAATGCTGCCATCTATCCACGTTTTTTGGTTTGGATAGGTTTTAGTCTTCACAATGGGAACAAAATCCGCTATACGCTTCCTAATGAACTCAGTCATCGTGTCAGTGTATACGTCAATGTTATCCCCAGAGGCGAACCGGAACATATCTCGGTCCGTGTAATCAAAACAATCTTGAAGCATGGATTCTGATTGGTCAGACCAGCGTTGAACAGTCCTTACCACGGGTACTTCCTGTTTGAGTTTCTGCCTATAGGAAGGGAGGAGCAGGATGGAGAGATGATCTGATTTGCCCCAAGGGAAGGTGGATAGGGCCTTGTAGCCATCCTGGAAGGAAGAGCAGCAATGGTCGAGTGATGTTAATGCGCTAGTGGCACAGTCAATGTGTTGGCAAAACTTCTGTCGGGTTTTCCTTAGATTTGTCCCCAGCTACAGTAAATGCATCCTCAGGATATGCGGTTTCCAGTTGGTACAAAGTCCAATGTAGTTCCTTGAGAGCCGTCATGGTATTGGCTTGAGGGAGAAAATACACGACTGTGACATGACCGAAGAGAATTCTCTTGGGAGGTAATACGGTCGGCATTAGATTTTTAGGTATTCTAGGTTGGGTGAACTAAATAACTTGACTTCCTGTACGTTACCATAATCAGAGCATGAGTAGTTAATGATGAAACAAACACTGCCTTTATTTTTCCCGGAGAGTTCTTTATTCGTGTCTGAGCGATTTACTGAGAACACAGCTGGCTGTATGGCCGGGGACAGTATATCAGGAGAGAGCCATTATTATGTGAAACACAGTATGTTACAGTCCCTGATGTCTCTCTGGAAGGAGATCCTCGACCTGAGCTCGTCTACTTTATTCTCCAAGGACTGAACATTAGCGAGTAATATACTCGGAAGCGGTGGATGGTATGCACGCCCCCTGTGTTGGACTAAAGGTCCACTCCGAATACCTCTTCTCCGCCGGCGATGTCTTGGAGAAGTCTCTGGGATACCCTTGGAGAGTACCGACCTACTACCCTCCATCCCTGTCCCTCCCTCCCCATCCCTCCTTCACTGTCAACACTAGACTCACACTCTGTATACTCACAGTGAAATGCCAGCTCCTTTTTAGCAAGGAGAAAGGAAAACATATAGGAACACACAGGTGCACACACACACACACACACACACACACACACACACACACACACACACACACACACACACACACACACACACACACACACACACACACACACACACACACACACACACACACACACACACACACACACACACACACACACACACACACACGTAGTCAACATGGTGATCGGATATGAACACTAACGCCTTTTCAGTGTGTTGAGTGTTCACAGCAGTGTGGAAGCTGTCACCCACAGCATGTGTGGTGGCGAGAGAGGACGTGCTGTAGACAGGCCTGCTGTGGTTACACACATGTATACCCTGGGGCTAACACTAGAGCATGGTGCCACCTAGTCAGAAAGACCAAGCATCCAGCCATCCATGGAGCATGGTTTACACCGTAAACCACCAATACTAACCAACTGTTACTGTACCTACAACCAGAAATACTCCAGGAACCTTTTAGACCTGTTAAAATTATTCTTTCATTCTTCCCGCTCACATCCGCCAACCTGACACATGATCTACAATCTAAACAGTGATTTTACTGTCAAGCTAAATTGCCATTGCCAATGAGAGTGTGGGGGAGGTGAGAACAATTGTGGGGGGGGGTGGAGATAGTGATAAGTTGTTAAAGAGTCACAGTCGCCGTCAGGGTGGAAATGACCAGACCAAGGTGCAGCATGGTGAGCGTACATTTCTTTTTTATTTATAAATGTTGCCAACAAAACAAAGAGTAAAAAACAAACGTGAAGCTTACTAGGGATATACAGGCCACTAACACAGACAAAGGTGGAAAAACAGGCTGCCTAAGGAGGATTTACCAATAAGAGACAATGATAGACAGCTGTCCCTGATTGGGAACCACACTCGGCCAAACACACAGAAATACAAAATATAGAATGCCCACCCCACATCACACCCTGACCTAACAAAATAGAGAAATAAAACGGCTCTCTAAGGTCAGGGCGTGACAGAAAGACAGCTTTTGTTTGACTGGCAGCTGCTGATATCGTGGGATCAACTAAACCGTTTAAAGTCGGCTGTCAAGTTGAAGTGATGGAATCCAATGCTCTTCCACAAGGATAGTTGAATCCTCCATTAAGGATAGCTAAGACAATGCTCTTCCACAAGGATAGTTGAATCCTCCATTAAGGATAGCTAAGACAATGCTCTTCCACAAGGATAGTTGAATCCTCCATTAAGGATAGCTAAGACAATGCTCTTCCACAAGGATAGTTGAATCCTCCATTAAGGATAGCTAAGACAATGCTATGGATTGCTCTTTGATTCCGTCACTCAATTCACTACAAATTCTGTGGTAGGCACTTATGTCGATCATGAAACCAAATCCACAACAACCAGTTAAAGCGGCTACAGTGTAATTGTCATCCACCGGAGGTCCCAGTGAGCCTAATTGGACACCTTTTTCATTTGCTTCTGCTTAATAACAGATGAGTAGGATGATGATGAAACCCATTGAAATTACACATTATATTCCTTAACAATGGTTCGGAACCAGACGGCATCCATTTAACCGCTTTAACAAATACTGTGTAATGACTACAGGTTAAATTAGTGTTTTTTTGAATGATGCAAGTGTTAGTAATTTCTGGCAGCATGCAGCAGAACTAACTATGGAGGTTGAATAATTATGAAGGTAAAAGTCTCATTTGGATAGAGAGAGAGGGAGAGGGTGAGAGAGGGAGAGAGAGAGAGAGAAAGACCCTACACACCCTAATAGGTAAACATGTCCACCAAAATAATACCAAAATATGCGCTTGCTTTATCGACTTCCAAAAAGCATTTGATTCTATTTGGCATACAGGACTGTTCTACAAAGTTATTGAAAGTGGTGTAGGGGGTAAAACATGTGACATGATTAAATCAATGTATATTGGCTGTACGTGCAGCATTACAATTGGTAAGGAAAGAACATAATTCTTTAACCAGGGGTGCGGCCTTCGCCAGGGTTGCAATCTGAGCCCTGAACTCTTCAATATTTACATTCATGAATTGGCCACTATTCTAGAAAAATCCTCAGCCACTGGTGTTAGTCTCCACAATTCAGAAGTTAAATGCATACTCTTCGCAGATTACCTATGCCTGCTGTCACCCACAGCACATGGCCTACAGCAGAGCCTGGACCTGCTAGAGCAGTACTGCCAGACCTGGGCCCTGGCAGTAAACCCCAAAAAGACTAAAATAATGATTTTCCAGAGAAGATCCAGATCTCAGGGAATTAGACCAACTTTCTCAATTGGTACAAAATATATAGGGTACTGTACACACTACAATTAAAATAAGCTCAACTGGACACTTTAATGAGGCAGTGAATGAGCTGAGAGAGAAAGCAGGCAGGGCATTCTACGCCATTAAAAAGCTAATTCAAATTGAAATTAAATTTGGCTAAAACTAATTGAATATGTCATTGAACCAATTACACTGTGGGGTCCACTTGCAAAACAAGATTTCATCAAATGGGACAAATACCCCATTGAAACCCTGCATGCAGAGTTCTGTAAGATTATCCTACATGTCCAGAGGAAACCTACAAACAATGCATGCAGGGCAGAATTAGGCCAATATCCACGAATAATAAAAACTCAAAAAAGAGCAATTCAGTTTTGGAAACATCTAAAATACAGTGACCCCCTCTCATATCATCACCAAGCCCTGCAATGCCAAGAGCTGATCAAAGAAAAGAGTCCCCTCATCCAACACAGTTATTGGGAAACGCAAACACAAGCACAAAGCAAAATGCAGTGCTATCTGGCCCTAAATCGACAGTACACCGTGGCTAAATATTTGACCATGGTTACTGATCAAAACCTTAGAAAAACCTTGACAAAGTACAGGCTCAGTGAGCACAGCCTTGTCATTGAGAAGGGTAGACACAGGAAAACCTGGCTCCCTGTAGAGGAAAGGCTGTGCAAGCACTGCACAACAGCAGAACCTGAGACGGTGCTGCATTTCCTGACAAAATGTAAAGAATATAAAACAATTAGAGAGTGTCGTTTTGCCTAATTTGGTTTCAAAGACCTCTCTGATGAGCATAGGCTATCTGTCCTGTTGGGGGAGGACGCAGAGAGATGTGGGTTGGCAGCGCACTACATTGCTGCCTGCCATAAGTTGAGGGACAGTGTCTGACAGACCAATCAACCTGCACATGTACTCTACTGTATGCTTATTGTTATTGTTGAATGTATGGTTATTTTGACACTTGGTTATTGGTGTTACTGTTGTCCCGTTGACAATTTTGAGAGAGTGAGAGAGAGAGAGAGAGAGAGAGAGAGAGAGAGAGAGAGAGAGAGAGAGAGTTTCTGTGGGCTGAAAGGCCTGGTTTGTTCCTGGAACATGAACAGAGGGCTGTATTGTGTGTGTCTGTAATCTGCTTACCTGGATCGGCAGCCCAGGGACGAATCTCAGCTCTAGCCTCCCGGTTGGCACCAAGGAGTCAATGTCACACTGTGCCAGTCTCGCCTCGCTTCCAAACAACCAGGCACGGGTCTGTGCAATGCTGTGTGTGTTTGCGTCTGTCTATGTGTCGGGGGATATGTCTGTGTGACTTATGAAGATGTGTGCGTGTTAGTGTATATACAGTACCAGTCAAAAGTTTGGATGCACCTCATTCAAGGGGTTTCTTTATTTTTACTAATTTCTACGTTGTAGAATATTAGTGAAAACCTCAACACTATTCAATTTAAAAAAGTATTAAACAAATCCCAAATATATTTTATATTTGAGATTCTTCAAAGTAGTCACCCTTTGCCTTAATGACAGCTTTGCACACTCTTGGCATTCTCTCAACCAGCTTCATGAGGTAGTCACCTGGAATGCATTTCAATTAACAGGTGTGCCTAGTTCAAAGTGAATTTGTGAAATGTATTTCCTTCTTAATGCGTTTGAGCCAATCAGTTTTGTTGTGCCAAGGTAGGTCCATATTATGTCAAGAACAGCTCAAAAAAGCAGAGAAACAACTGTACATCATTACTTTAAGACATGAATGTCAGTCAATATGGAAAACTTCAAGAATTTAGAAAGTTTCTTAAAGTTCAGTTGCAAAAACAATCAAGAGCCATGATGAAACTGGCTCTCATGAGGACTGCCACAAGAAAGGAAGACCCAGAGTTACCTCTGCTGCAGAGGATATGTTCATTAGAGTTATCAACCTCAGAAATTGCAGCCCAAACAAATGCTTCACTGAGTTCAAGTAATGGACGCATCTCAACATCAACTGTTCAGAGGAGACTGCGTGAATCAGGTCTTAATGGCCGAATTGCTGCAAAGGAACCACTACTAAAGGACACCAATAATAAGAAGAGACTTGCTTGGGCCAAGAAACACGATCAATGGACATTAGACTGGTGGAAATCTGTCCTTTGGGTTGATGAGTCCAAATTTGAGATTTTTGGTTCCAACCACCGTGTCTTTGTGAGATGCAGAGTAGGTGAATGGATGATCTCCGTATGTGTGGTTCCCAACGAAACATGGAGGAGGTGTGATGGTGGGGGGGTGCTTTGCTGGTCACACTGTCGGTTATTGTAGCTCAGTTGGTAGAGCATGGCGCTTGTAACGCCAGGGTAGTGGGTTCAATCCCCGGGACCACCCATACGTAGAATGTATGCACACATGACTGTAAGTCGCTTTGGATAAAAGCGTCTGCTAAATGGCATATATTATTATTATTATTATTTATTTAGGCACACTTAACCAGCATGGCTTCCACAGAATTCTGCAGCAAAATGCCATCCCATCTGGTTTGCGCTTAGTGAGACTATCATTTGTTTTTCAACAAGACAAAGAAAGACCCAACACACCTCCAGGCTGTGTAAGAGCTATTTGACCAAGAAGAAGTGGGATGTTGCTGCATCAGATGACCTGGCCTCCACAATCACCTGACCTCAACCCAATTGAGATGCTTTGGGATGAGTTGGACTGCAGAGTGCAGGAAAAGCAGCCAACAAGAGCTCAGCATATGTGGGAACTCTGAAGACTGCTGGAAAAGCATTCCAGGTGAAGCTGGTTGAGGGAATGCCAAGAGTGTGCAAAGCTGTCATCAAGGCAAAGGGTGGCTACTTTGAAGAATCTCAAATATATTTGTATTTTGTTTACTACATGATTCCATATGTGTTATTTCATAGTTTTGATGTCTTCACTATTATTGTAGAAAATAGTTCAAATAAAGAAAAACTCTTGAATGAGTAGGTGTGTCCAGTGCTATGTCTATATGCACAGCCGTATGTGTGTGTGTGAGTGAACATGTGTATGTACAGTGCAGCATATGTTTACCTCTTGTAGCTAGAAAGTGGAAGTTATTTCTCTTGAAAAGGATTGTTATGGCATTAAATACACAGTTAAGACTCAAACAATGGATGGAATATAATCAGGTGTCATAGTGTTCCGGCCATCTGGCTAAACTCCTCTCCATTATTTATTTCTCCATTGTTCATATTGAGATAATCACTGTCTCGTTGGACGATAAGAACAGCCTATGAGTGCAACCATTAGGCCTCTGTCCTCTCGTTATATAACATTCATAATTTGAAACAAAATCTCCCTTTACTTGTGCACACTCTGGCCCTGGAGGCTGGGCCATGCAGGCTGCAGCCACCGCCCCCTCCCTCCCTCCCTGAGAGAGAAGCCCTCACCTGTGACGTCACACAGCCACATAAACAACTAGCAGTGGGGGATTAAAGATGGCCGTCGGAGCGGAGCATAGCGCGGGGTGTCTGTGTGCTGGAGAGGGATTGCAGGCCCGGGGAGCACAGGAGAGGAAGGAGAGGAAGGAGAGCAGGGAGACGGAGTGAGAGAGGGAGAGTGAGAGAGTGGCTCTGTGGGACGCCTCCTCCTGCTGGTTGGTTCCTCTGGCTGGGAGCAGCAGCCGGTGGCTTCAAAAGAGCGGCAGGCAGTCGAGGCCTCCGCTTCCAGCAATTAGAGATCACTCCAGCGGATGCCTCCCGGCCTGGCCCTCAAATCCTTCCAAAATACCCTATGATTATTACTCCACGACACAGATCATTTACCAAATGAATCCTGCACGGCTGAGAGAGAACATCCTAGTATTCTTTATATTTTGTGTCCGAGTTTTGATGAGGCTTCTCTTTGTTCCGACAAGTTAAGAGGGGATTTAGGAGACAGAGGGACCGTTTGAGTCTTAAAGATGGCGTAACATCAGACACTCGCTTTGATATGTCAGCCAAGACGAGCGGTTGAAAAGGGGATGATCCCTTTCATTTCTTACCCAAACACTCATATATATTGGCTCTACTCAGAGCACCGCATGTGCAGCCGGGTTGTTGTTGTTTGTGTGAACTGAACTATCATATCTACAGCACATTTTGTAGACCCTTGATATTGGATACAGCCCTTTACTCTGTGTAATGGCACATTTCCTACACAACCCATTTCAAACTCCAGTATTATAGTCCCACACTCGGTCGGGATGTTGACAGTGTGTGGAGGTCCTCTGTGGCCAATGACAATCTGCTAGAGAGAACAGAGAAAACAGGATGGATCTGGCTGGGAGCCCTGGGGGCGAACACCTGACACAATCCCACAGCAAATGTTATTAGATGTTCTCTAAATTTCCCCATCGCATCGTTTGAAGAGTTCCAACACCATCAACATTAGCTAGGTAAATTCTCTGCAGTATGTTCTCCCCGTGACTAACCTGATATTAGCCATTAGTGGGAATGGCATCTAAATGGCACACCTAATCATATGCATTACCCCCTCCTCCACCTGAGGGCTCGTCTCCCTGGCCTAATCACGTTGACAAAGGAAATGATGTGTTCAGTCACTCTTAATCACTGCTAGAGCTCATCACCGCCCAGCCCCGGCCGGGGGATTGGGCCTGCCTGTCGCTGAGCAGAGCTGTGGAGAGGCGACCTAGCTCACGCATCCTCTATGCCCTCCCGCTCGCCAGTGTTTACTGACCACTGGGAACAGACGTCAATTCAACATCTATTCCACGTTGGTTCAACATAATTTCATTGAAATGACATGGAACAACGTCGATTCAACCAGTGTGTGCCCAGTGGGAGTTTAATGTGACACATCCCTGTGTCTGACTGTGACTCCCATCCAGACTGAGACTCACTCGCCCAGGCCATCTTACCCTCTCTTACCCTCTCTTACCCTCTCTATCCTCTCTTACCCTCTCTACCCTCTCTTACCCTCTCTACCCTCTCTATCCTCTCTTACCCTCTCTACCCTCTCTACCCTCTCTATCCTCTCTTACCCTTTCTACCCTCTCTTACCCTCTCTTACCCTCTCTACCCTCTCTATCCTCTCTTACCCTCTCTATCCTCTCTTACCCTTTCTACCCTCTCTTACCCTCTCTTACCCTCTCTACCCTCTCTATCCTCTCTTACCCTCTCTATCCTCTCTATCCTCTCTTACCCTCTCTATCCTCTCTTACCCTCTCTTACCCTCTCTACCCTCTCTATCCTCTCTTACCCTCTCTATCCTCTCTATCCTCTCTTACCCTCTCTACCCTCTCTTACCCTCTCTTACCCTCTCTATCCTCTCTTACCCTCTCTACCTTCTCTACCCTCTCTCTTGTTAGTTTGCTGGTCATTTCAGTTGAGTCATCTCTAACAGTTCAGTGTTTTTATGACTGTGGTTTTGGCCTGAAGGTGACCAGATGGCTGACTGAGCATCTCCAGTGCTGGTCTCGCACGGACACTACCTGGTTAGGGTGCTGGATGGGGTTAGGCATCTCTGGGTAAAAAAAGATTGAGGAAGAAAGCAGTGCCTGAGGCACCTTCCTATCCCAATCTCTCACCATGGGTGAAGCGTGTTGCCATTTAAAACATCAGTTAGTCACACTGGCTGTCTCCATCGCAGCTCACCTCTGGAGAAGCATTAAGGAGCATTAAGGATAGCCCACAAACACCATGTAGAAGTTAACATTTCTCTCTGTTTGCAGGTGTAAAGTGTGTGTGTGTGTGTGTGTGTGTGTGTGTGTGTGTGTGTGTGTGTGTGTGTGTGTGTGTGTGTGTGTGTGTGTGTGTGTGTGTGTGTGTGTGTGTGTGTGTGTGTGTGTGTGTGTGTGTGTGTGTGTGTGTGTGTGTGTGTGTGTGTGTGCGTGTGCGTGTGCGTGTGCGTGCGTGCGTGTGTGCATGTGCCTGTCTGAAAAGGATATTTCAGTTTTTTGGTGTGTGGCATTTTCTGGTTCACTGTGTGTGTTTGTCTCTTGAGCGAGTCAACATTACATTTTCCTCTATGTCCCTGCATCTCTATTAAAAGCAGAGATGGATTTATTTAAAAGAAAACAAGCAAACAGCCGTTCCTCGGCTGCCATGGCGGAAGGGTCTCTTCAGGAAATGAAAATACCAGCTCGGGATTGTCATCATATTGCGAGTTAGGTAACCTCTGACCTTTTAATACCCGGGAGCTCTTCTCTCGGTGACCCGGCGGATGCTCTTAGAAAGTGAAACCACCGGGGAGGGTTCACACTGCTCACATCATCATTCTGAGAACACCTAATAGTGGTTTTACTGAGGTTAAAGTCCCTCTTGGGGGAGATTGAGACCAGTGGCCAGGAATGCTGAGTCTACATCCACTCTGTATGGATGTGTCCACTACCTCCACATATACTGTAGCTACCAGAGTACATATATAGGAGCATGTGAATAAGACACGTTTGACTGGTATACTACTGTACAATAAATCAATGCAGTGTGTTCATGTTCACAGCGCATCAAGGTCTACTAACAGTATATCACTGGTTGTAAAGATATTTCCTTAAAGGTAATGTAATTCCATGAACATTTCCATGAATATTTCCAGGATATGCTCTACATAGCTTACTACACGTTACCTTGACCATCATTTTCCGGCCTTGAGTCTAAGCGATGTGGTGCCTAGTGAGCCCAGTGTAGGACGGTGTGAGCAGAGCTGTGTGTGAGCTGGTAGCCCCTAAGAGTTCTCTCCTCTGTAGGTAATGGAGCTGGACTGGATCAACACACAGCAGGATGAAGTAGAGAGAGCCCCCTCGGTCCGTTCCCTCAATCTGCATTGTTGCATTTAATTATACCATGGTCTGCGCCTGCCTGCGCTGTGCTAGGCTGCTAGGGCTGCGAGCACCGTTTACAGCTGAGCACAGCACATGGGGGAATGCCTAAGTGCCCACTGTGCACTGTAAGTAGATTGTGTCGCTCTTTGTCTTCCTAACTTGTTTTTACAACCTGCTCGCTGGGTCTCTGTCGGATAGCAGTGGGTCCTAGACAGGGAAATATGCAGCCGTTGTTACACCGCTCTCCACAACAATGATGTGCCGCATTAATTACCCACTAGCGCTTCAGAAAGCAGGGCTGAGATTAGATATAGGTTCATGGTCGGACATGCTGAAACATAGGTGTATGGACACACACCCACATACAGTGGGGCAAAAAAGTATTTAGTCAGCCACCAATTGTGCAAGTTCTCCCGCTTAAAAAGATGAGGGGGCCTGTAATCCTCTGTCCTCCACTCATTACCTGTATTAATGACACCTGTTTGAACTTGTTATCAGTATAAAAGACACCTGTCCACAACCTCAAACAGTCACACTCCAAACTCCACTATGGCCAAGACCAACGTGTAACGGCGTTCGTCTGTGGAAAGAGAGTCGGACCAAACTGTGGCGTGGTGGTTACTCGTCTTCTTTAATGCAAAATGAACGATACATGAAATAACTAAATATATACAAAACAACAAACGAAACGCAAAAACCTATACAGCCTATCTTGTGACAACAAACACAGAGACAGGAACAATCACCCACGAAACACACAGTGAAACCTAGGCTACCTAAATATGGTTCCCAATCAGAGACAACGAGAATCACCTGACTCTGATTGAGAACCGCCTCAGGCAGCCAAGCCTATGCTAGACACCCCTACTCAGCCGCAATCCCAATGCCTACTAAAACCCCAATACGAAACACAACAAAATAAGCCCATGTCACACCCTGGCCAGACCAAATAAATAACGAAAACACAAAATACTAAGACCAAGGTGTGACACAAAGAGCTGTCAAAGGACACCAGAAACAAAATTGTAGACCTGCACCAGGCTGGGAAGACTGAATATGCAATAGGTAAGCAGCTTGGTTTGAAGAAATCAACTGTGGGAGCAATTATTAGGATGAAACGTGGCTGGGTCTTTCAGCATGACAATGATCCCAAACACACCGCCCGGGCAACGAAGGAGTGGCTTCGTAAGAAGCATTTCAAGGTCCTGGAGTGGCCTAGCCAATCTCCAGATCTCAACCCCATGGAAAATCTTTGGAGGGAGTTGAAAGTCCGTGTTGCCCAGCAACAGCCCCAAAACATCACTGCTCTAGAGGAGATCTGCATAGAGGAATGGGCCAAAATACCAGTAACAGTGTGTGAAAACCTTGTGAAAACTTACAGAAAACGTTTGACCTCTGTCATTGCCAACAAAGGGTATATAACAAAGTATTGAGATAAACTTTTGTTATTGACCAAATACTTATTTTCCACCATAATTTGCAAAGAAATTCATTAAAAATCCTACAATGTGATTTTCTGGATTTTTTTTCTCATTTTGTCTGTCATAGTTGAAGTGTACCTATGATGAAAATTACAGGCCTCTCTCATATTTTTAAGTGGGAGAACTTGCACAATTGGTGGCTGACTAAATACTTTTTTGCCCCATTGTATACACACGCATGGACGCACACACACACACACGCACACACACGCACACGCACACGCACACACACACACACACACACACACACACACACACACACACACACACACACACACACACACACACACACACACACACACACACACACACACACACACACACACACACACACACACACACACACACACCAAATCAAAGTAACACAGTAATCACCTTTAGACATATCTCTCTTTTATGTCCTAGCTAGCCTATTAGAGATGAGAGTAAACAGGGGATGTGTGTGTTTAGTCAGTGCAGGGCTGTTTTCTGGCAGCTTCTTGGAGGGAGCCTGAGTGGTAAATATATAATACATAGAACATCATTAGGATCTGAAAATTGCCAACAGCTGTGGAGAGCAACTCTCTCTCTGCAAGGGAAATATTGTAATTTCTTTGACCTGTGTTCTTTTTAAAAGGCCACATTTCTCTTCTCTTCACAGTTAGGTAAGGGTAATTTTCTTCAGAACTAACTGTCTGTTTCTGTCTGGAATAGGTACTATTTTTGCTAGCTAGTCCAAATGTTCAGTGAACCCTAGGTCGCATCACTGGAAGACTCCAGATGGCAGCTACCTTAGATGTATTTCTTTAGTCTATTTCATTCCCTTCACTTTGTCCCATAGATTTCAGTACATGTTTCCACAATTTAAAGACCTGTCCCCTCACATCCCTTGCGACACCATTGTAATACTCTCTCTCAGACAAACAATGTGAGTGCTGTGGAGAACAGGCTGACACTATGGATTGTCTTCCATCAAAGCTAATCTTGTTGGCAATGTCAAAGAGCGATAGAGATACAGGTACCTGCCAGAATAAAGGAAACACTTCAGTTATTGAGGGATACAAAGTATATTGGAAGCAGGGGAATCCACACGTGTGGTTCCTCATTTAATTAAGAAACTAACATCCCATCATGCTTAGGGTCATGTATAAAATTGCCCAGTTGCCCATTGTTTGGCTACCATGGCTAAAAGATCTCATTGACTTTGAAAGAGGGGTCTTAACACAATTTAAAGACCTGTCCCCTCACATCCCTTGCGACACCATTGTAATACTCTCTCTCAGACAAACAATGTGAGTGCTGTGGAGAACAGGCTGACACTATGGATTGTCTTCCATCAAAGCTAATCTTGTTGGCAATGTCAAAGAGCGATAGAGATACAGGTACCTGCCAGAATAAAGGAAACACTTCAGTTATTGAGGGATACAAAGTATATTGGAAGCAGGGGAATCCACACGTGTGGTTCCTCATTTAATTAAGACACTAACATCCCATCATGCTTAGGGTCATGTATAAAATTGCCCAGTTTCCCATTGTTTTTGGCTACCATGGCTAAAAGATCTCAGTGACTTTGAACGAGGGGTCTTAAAGTAGCATAGTGGGGTTTACAGGGTGTGTGTGTATGTTTCAGTCACCAGATCTCAACACAATTGAACACTTATGGGGGATTTTGGAGCGGCGCCTGAGACAGCATTTTTCACCACCATCAACAAAACAATTTCTCGTGGAAGAATGGTGTCGCATCCCTCCAATAGAGTTCCAGACACTTGTAGAATCTATGCCATGGTGCATTGAAGCTGTTTTGACGGCTCATGGTGGCGCCCTAAGACACTTTATGTTGGTGTTTCCTTTATTTTGGCAGTTACTTGTACATGGGATAAGGCCGTATCGGGCAGCTGATCAAATAGCAGTCAGCTCTGGAGGCTATAATCAGAGGATCACATCCTGTAAACCGCCGCTTTTGATGATGTTTATCTGAAACGGAGCCTCAAACCCTTCCTTCCATCCTTCATTATCCAGGAGCCTTTAATGTATCAGCTCCTGTTAAAGCGACATCACAGCCACTGCTCCTCACAACTCTTCATGAATTTCTCTCAAGTACAGATATGATGTACAACTAAGCTGATTTCTTTCTGCCGTTGTTTGCATTTCTCCCATAGTTGCGTCTAAGGTCATCACAATCAGCATCAATGCCACGGCAATCATTTTTTCACATTTCGCAGGAAGATTGGAAGCTGAATAAAATATACATTACATCCCCTCAAGCTGAATCCTCTACCATTAGATTATGGGAAAAGTCCTTCTAACTCTCTATCTCTGTGCCTTGAGATTTTAAATGGCTACGGTGTTTGGTGTTATCCTGGGAATGCCTCAGCTGTTAGCCCCCTATCGATCATGCCCAACATTACATTTATTTCACCAACTAAATGCTCTTCCATCTGACTGCATTGACCTTTCCTTCCAGATGCTCCGTTGACCAATGCCGCCCCCTTTAGCTACTGATTGGCCACCTTGCCACCTGCTGGCCCACTGATTGGCCAATGGCGGTAGCTCCAGCTGATTGGCAGGGGAGGGGGCCAACCCCAGCTGTTGGTGAGAGTCAGTGGGAGCAGCTGCAGTGACAGGATCAGTTACCTGATGTAAGAGCGCCTTTGAATTAATGATAAAACAGTGGTAATAACCAGCTGTTTTGAGGGTACGTGTCCCCTCCCAGCCCCAGGCCCTCCCTCAGTGCTCAGTGTGCCCGGGGAAGAACTTAACAGGCCCTCCCTCAGTGCTCAGTGTGCCTGGGGAAGAACTTAACAGGCCTGAGATTGGTCATCCATTATTTACAAGGAAGGGCCCACTCACCGCTCTCCCAGCTCCACCTGGCCCCTATCACCACAGATGTACCCCACAATTCTCCATCTAGTTGATCCATCTCTCCTGACTCCTCCTCCCTGTGTCATGTCAGCTGGGAGCCATTTCTCCTAGCAGAGGAGCTGCTGTAAGGGCCACGGTGAACATGGAGGGGGCTACGGGAGGTTGCAAACCACAGAATTCCATTTCAGCCAGTCAGCGTATCAGGAGAGTCGTCTATACAGCCTGATGACCCTGCTCCCCTTCCACAGGGGCTCTGATGGTCAGTGAGGAGTGTGTGTGTGTGTGTGTGTGTGTGTGTGTGTGTGTGTGTGTGTGTGTGTGTGTGTGTGTGTGTGTGTGTGTGTGTGTGTGTGTGTGTGTGTGTGTGTGTGTGTGTGTGTGTGTGTGTGTGTGTGAGTGTGCGTGCGTGCGTGCGTGCGTGCGTGCGCGCCTGTGTGTGTGTGCGCATGTGTGTGTGTTGTGATCAGTAATTTAAAAACAATATATATATATATTTCACCTTTATTTAACCAGGTAGGCCAGTTGAGAACAGGTTCTCATTTACAACTGCGCCCTGGCCAAGATAAAGCAAAGCAGTTCGACAACAACACAGAGTTGCACATGGGATAAACAAACAGTCAATAATACAATAATAATAATACAAAAATCTATATACAGTGTGTGTAAATGTCGTAAGATTAGGGAGGTAAGACAATAAATAGGCCATAGTGGCGAAATAATTACAATTTAGCAATGGAGTGATAGATGTGCAGATGGTGATGTGCAAGTAGGGATCCCAGGGTGCAAAAGAGCAAATATAAATAACAATATGGGGATGTGGTAGTTGGGTGGGCTATTTACAGATGGGCTGTGTACAGGTGCAGTAAGCTACTCTGACAGCTGATGCTTAAAGTTCACCAGGGAGATATACAAGTCTCTAGCTTCAGTGCTTTTTGCAATTCGTTCCAGTCATTGGCAGCAGAGAACTGGAAGGAAAGGCAGCCAAAGCAAGTGTTGGCTTTGGGGATGACGAGTGAAATACACCTGCTGGAGCACGTGCTACGGGTGGGCGTTGCTATGGTGACCAGTGAGCTGAGATAAGGCTGCATGAATGGGCAGAGAGGGTCATTTAGGTACGCACAGGACTTGAGTTCGAGGCTGGGGCCGACAGATAAACAAAAAGAGGTGCCGCGTTAGTGAACAGTCCAGCAGGCATCAGCTGTGTAGCTGAGTGATCATAGGGTCTAATAAGCAGCAATTAGTCGCTACTACGTTAGACGAGAGGGAGACAACGGCGTTCAGAAAGCTAGCGGGCCGGGTCAAGCGGATGGGTCTTCGGCAACATCGCAACGGAAATGCCAGTTGAAACAACATCAGATGATTACGTCAGCAGACCAGTCGTGATGGATCGGCGGGGCTCCGTGTCGACAATAAAGGGTCCAGGCCAATTGGCAAAAGAGGTATTGTAGCCCAAGAAGTTAGCTGGTATATGCTAGCTCAAGGCTAACTGGTGCCTGCTTCGGGACAGAGGCGTTAGCTAACAGTAGCCACTCGATTGCAGCTAGCTAGCTGCGATGATCCGGTGTAATGATCCATAGCTTGCGGCAGGAATCCAGTGGTGTGGTAGAGAGAAGCAGTCCGATATGCTTTGGGATGATATCGCGCTGTGCAGACTGGCAGGTATTGTCCAAGCTAAAGCTGGCAGGTGTCCAAGCTAAAGGTGAAGACCGCTAGCCGTGGCTAGTTAGCTGACTAGCTCTTGATGGAGGTTTCAGTTATAAGGAATAAAAATAGCAGATCCGTACCACATTTGGTGAGATGGGTTGCAGAAAAGTATATTTAGTTCATAGATAGAAAGTGAGATTAAGATATATATGAAAAAGAAATGACTATTTACACGGGATAAGACACGGCAAAATCAAAAGTAACAGTCAGTGGTGTGTCCACCAGCTGCATTAAGTCCTGCAGTGCATCTCCTCCTCATGGACTGCACCAGATTTGCCAGTTCTTGCTGTGAGATGTTACCCCACTCTTCCACCAAGGCACCTGCGAGTTCCCGGACAAGTTCCCGGGGGAATGGCCCTAGCCTTCACCCTCCGATCCAACAGGTCCCAGACGTGCTCAATTGGATTGAGATCCTGGCTTTTTGCCAGTCCTGTCTGGTTCAGCGATGGTGAGTTTGTGCCCATAGGCGACGTTGTTGCCGGTGATGTCTGGTGAGGACCTGCCTTACAACAGGCCTACAAGCCCTCAGTCCAGCCTCTCTCAGCCTATTGCGGACAGTTTGAGCACTGATGGAGGGATTGTACGTTCCTGGTGTAACTCGAGCAGTTGTTGTTGCCATCCTGTACCTGTCCCGCAGGTGTGATGTTCGGATGTACCGCTCCTGTGCAGGTCAATGTGCCGGGGCACCGGTGTCGAGGTAATATGTACAAGTCGGTAGAGTTATTAAAGTGACTATGCATAGATGACAACAGAGAGTGGCAGTGATGTGTGTGTGTGTGTGGGGGGGGGCAATGCAAATAGTCCGGGTAGCCATTTGGGGGGGGCAGTGCAAATAGTCTGGGTAGCCATTTGATTAGATGTTCAGGAATCTTATGGCTTGGAGGTAGAAGCTGTTTAGAAGCCTCTTGGTCCTAGACTTGGCACTCCGGTACCGCTTGCCGTGCGGTAGCAGAGAGAACAGTCTTTGTCTAGGGTGGCTGGAGTCATTGACAATTTGTAGGGCCTTCCTCTGACACCACCTAGTATATAGGTCCTGGATGGCAGGAAGCTTGGCCCCAGTGATGTGCTGGGCCGTACGCACTACCCTCTGTCATGCCTTGCGGTCGGAGGCCGAGCAGTTGCCATACCAGGCAACTCTGTTCACATTATGCGCCTGCTTTTCAACGCCTGCCTCTCTCTCTAATGCAGAGCCCTGCGCTGCCGTTTTGTTCCATTTATTTATTTGTCTACTCAATTTATTTTATTGTGGGTGCTATTATCGTTGTTTTCCACCTCTGCAGCTGGACTGACAGGTTGCCAATCATAGTGAGATTTCATCTCCTGTTGGCGTAGTAACGGCGGTGCTGTGCTAATTGAGTTGAACGTGGCACTTGTCTCCCTTCAGAGAATCCGTCCGTCGCCGTCTTCTCATCGGTTTGATTGAGCTTGACAGGGTCTAGGTATGTTAGTGTGGGGTGAGGAGGGGTGTATGAAAAGGGTGGGATTCCCTCAATGCTATTTGCTTCCTGTCAAGGGCGTACTTTGCCAAACTCTTCGCCCTCCCTCCCTTCCCTTATTTGTACTGGTTGCTGTAGCTTGGTGAAGGAAAGAAAACATGAAAATGATTGAAAATATATCAGAATTTGTGAAATTGAACAGGCCCGGAATGCTATCAGCGTATTTTAGTGGTGGCACTTGGCTCTCTCGCTTTCTCTCTTTCTTTCTCTCTCTCTCTCTCTCTCTGGTGGGTCCGTTTATTTGTGCTGAGTGGAGCCGGGGCCCGGCCATTTGTGGCCCTCCAACATGGAATCTCATCAATAGTTCATGAGGGCCACTTATTAAGTGAGGTCACACAGGCATGCAAGTGGGATGATATCATGTTTAATAAGCCCCTGTGTTCTCTCTATTGTACCTCAATGAAGGATGAAATGTCATCTGAGCGCTGGAGAGGGACAGAGTGGGAGGGAGGCTGTGTGTGTGTGTGGCGAGTGTGCGCGTGCATGCATGCGTGTGCACGTGTGCTCGTATTCATATTGCTTTTCATATCTCAATTGTTCTACTTCATTCACATGCAGACAAGCATACTTAATAGGCAGTGCCCCTAAAATACAGTGGTGTGTTTTGCCATCTAGCTCCCATGCATTTGTGCTGTAGTACCTCCAACACTGGTTAAATGTGTTTCATCTCTTCTCCCAGCACTTTTTTTCTTCCTCCCTCCAATGTGCTCTGAAAGGTGTGTGTGCCGTTTGGCACTCCACACGGTATCACATAGGCTGCCTTTGATAAGTGTCTGCTGGAAGAATGGAGCGAATAAAGGGTGTTTGTTCAGGTGGCTTTGAAAAAGAGGAAGAGAGGAGGTTCAGTGTGCTCTGCTGTCAGGCGGCCTTGGGTAGAGGAGCTCATGTCGAGAGGGGAGGCTTTCATATGGGGGCTGTGTAGTTCTGCCTTGCTTCAGGGGCTGCCTCAACACACAACCACTGTCTTAGCAGCACTCCCCTGTGTGGGTGCGCATGTGTGCATGCGTGTGTGTTGGTGTGTGTGCCTTCCGTGCGTGTCTCTTTGTGTCTCAGCACGTTCACACTTGGGAGTGTGTGGGCTCCAACTCCAAACACACGCTAAATGAGCAGCTCGCTTGTCATCAATCCAAGCCTTTCACACTCACGTAAACATTAGAACAGACATTCACACAAACCTTCCCTCTATTATTCTCACATCCCTCTATCCTCACCGCCACACAGGGAGAGGAGGTGCATCAAAGGTAGCTTTCTCCAATCTTCCTTTATCTCCCTCCATCATTCCCTTACTTGTACTCTCTCTCTTTCTCTCTCTCTTTCTCTCTCTCTCTTTCTCTCTCTCTTTCTCTCTCTCTTTCTCTCTCTCTTTCTCTCTCTCTTTCTCTCTCTCTTTCTCTCTCTCTTTCTCCCGTTCCTTTTTTTTATTTTGCTCTTTTCTCCACAATGTCTCTCCCTCTTTCTCCCTTGTGTCTCTTTGTCTCCCTCCAAACCCCTCTCACCTTTGCCTCTGCCTGTCCAACTTTGGTCCCCAGGGGAATCTCCCTCCAGCAGCTTTTTGTTCACTGTTTGTTTCTCTGACTTGAGAATTCACTTTTTTTCCTGAAATCGTGCCTCAAAGGATTCCAATCAGTGATCCTTCTCTGCTCTCCACCCTCCTCCCTCCCAACCCTCTCCCTCCTCCCGATCCATCACACAGCAGCAGCCAGCCTTTCAAAGTCCTGCCTCTGTCTCATTTCTCATAAATGAGCGTTACCTCTCTCACGCTCTCTCTCTCTTTCTCCTTACTCTCCCCTGCGCGTTCTCTCTCTCTCTCTCTGGCTCTCAGATTTAATTTCATTTCCCCCTGTAAATGCCACAGCAGTCCCTTCAGAAATGGCATTTTTACATTCTCCCTTTGTTCTTTCATTTCTCCCACCTGCCTGCTTCCAACCCCCTCCTCCTTTTCCCCTGTCCTTCCTTCCATCCTGCATCTCTTCCCATCTCCCTCAATCCATCTCTCCACCCCTCTCTTTGTCAAACCAAAGTGACATTCCCCCCATGGAAATGAGTGAAAACATCACGCAGGAGAACAGTCCTCTGGCACCAGCGCGCCTCTCCGTGGCACATTGTGTTTTTGTGTGTTCAATCAAAATGCTAATGGCTTTATCAGCAACATCGGGGCGATGTTATTGTAGCACTAATTGATAAGAAGAGGACGATGGGAGCAGCAGATAGTTAGCGCTAGCCCCTGATGCTGCTGCATGACCAGCCCAGCCCAGTGTTCAATTAGCATTTCAGTACAATGGCTGTAATAAAAGCGAACAAATTGCTTAATGATGACAGTTTCTGCGGCAACACTGCGTGCACCGCTCTCCTGTTTTCCTCTGCTATAACCGTGCTGTTTTGTGGTGTGTGTGTGTGTATGGCTCATTTAGATACAGAGGAGGATGGATGTACAGTGTACATTCTGAAGCCTGGGCTCTCAGTTGAAGGTAAAGGGGTGAGGATTTATTTATCAAGCCACATGTCTGTAGAAGTGCTCTTCACGCATTACATGGGCTGATATGTGTCTGTTTTCCTCACATGTCCTTCTGGTTTCACACTTGAGAACCGAGCGTGTGTGTGTGTGTGTGTGTGTGTGTGTGTGTGTGTGTGTGTGTGTGTGTGTGTGTGTGTGTGTGTGTGTGTGTGTGTGTGTGTGTGTGTGTGTGTGTGTGTGTGTGTGTGCGTGTGCGTGTGCGTGTGCGTGTGAGATAGAGACATATAGATAGTAGAGAAATGAGACAACTGGAAATTGTAATTGCTGAAGAATCTAGGAGGAAGTTGGGGGAAAAAATCCCTCTGTCTTCCAATTTGTCAAAGTTCCTTTTTCCCCCAGCATGCCAGTGGCCAGTGAGGGTAATTAATAGGCTAGGAGTTATTTCCGATGTGTCAGTATTTCAGGCTGCCTTCAGAGTGATAATGTTCCCTGGCTGCTCGCCCTAGGGACTGCTCTATCTTATTAACTTGTCCTAGGAGACAGCTCCGCCATGTACAGCCCTGCTTTAAGGCCAACCAGGAGGGGGAGGGAGGAAGGGAGAGGGTTAGGGAGAGGCAGGTAGACGAGGAGGGAGGGGCAGGTAGAGGAGGTGGGAGGGGACAGGGAGGGAGGGGGCAGGTAGAGGAGGAGGGAGGGGCAGGTAGAGGAGGAGGGAGGGGCAGGTAGAGGAGGAGGGAGGGGCAGGTAGAGGAGGAGGGAGGGGCAGGTAGAGGAGGAAGGAGGGGCATGTAGAGGAGGGGGAGGGGCAGGTAGAGGAGGAGAGAGGGGCAGGTAGAGGAGGATGGAGGAAGAGGGAGGCAGACCACTAATCACCACAGCTGTCCTCCTCCACTCTCTTATTGAGACTGTAGTCTCAACACCTCTCCACCAGTGTGGAGCTGACAAAATCAGCTGACAAAATAGGTGATCATTAAACCACCTTGAGGCATTGATCAAAATGGCTAAATGTTGTAGTTAGTAGAGGGAGCAGTACTATATATCTATGATTAAAGATACGATTGGGCTGATATAAGCTAATGTGAGCCCCAAAGTACCCAGGCAGGCAGGATGAAGCTCTACTCTGTTCTGTCTATAATGAGGAGAGAGAAAGCTACACAGACCCTATGGAGCCCTGAGGAGAAGAGAAGAAAGGAGAGAAGAGGAGAGGAAAGGAGTGGAGGCACTAGGATGAGTGAAATGAAGCAGTGGCTTGACACCCTTTTAATCTGTTTTGCCTTTAAATGCTTCTCTATTGAGTGCAAGAGCTCAAGGTTAATGAGAACAAGTCTCCCAGGTGACAGAGGATGCTACTGAGAGAGGAGATCTCAACCACCAGGAGGGAGGACATAGTGAAGAGGAGAGGTGGGGGGAAGTGCAAGAGTGTAAGTAGAGGAGGGCATGGAGGTGAAGGCAAGTGGATGAGTCAAGATAAGACTGTGGTGGAGAACATGAAGAGTGGAGTGCATGAGAGAATTATGCTTTTTAGATTAAAAAAGAGAGAAATATTACATTCACCATTTTTATGACGGCCTCCTTTTTGCGCCTGGTCTGTACAATATGTCAGTCTGTTGGTATTTGCTCTGTAGACGCCAGTCCTGAGTGGGGATTTATTAACAGTGCAGGAGACAGAAGGGACAGAGGGAGCCCGTTGCATGGTGGCTACTGAGAAAGGAAGGCCAGCAGCCTCTGAGGAGAGGATGGTCAGTCTGAAAGAGAGGAGAAGGAGAAGCAGCGTTACCTGTTTTTTTTTTCTCTCTCTTTCCGCCGTAGGCCATTTCCCTCTCTCCCCTTGACAGATAAACTCTAGGGGGGAGAAGGAAGGGGGGGAAATGGCCTCTTTCAGCCTTCAGATTTAATTTCAACCCGCTTTTTCTCCAGAGGACAATGCCAGCGGAAGGTCTTATCGGGGCTGAGTCACAGAGGCCCAGAGGCCATGGGCGCCCATCTGCAGCACAAAGCCTGTCACATATAAATTATATTTATATGTGGGAGGGTTGTGTGACAGACAGACCTGGACAGACAGACATATGGAGGGAGGGGTGCGGGGGCGGGCGGGGCTGAAGACCTGCTGTGTGTCCCACCGCGGACAGAGGGCTGGGCCACAGCTCAACCCACCGCCGTAAACAGGCAGACGCAGTAGAGGCTGGGGGAATCACTATAAGCACTCACATCCCTGGAATCAGCTAAATGATGGCTACCATGCATCTGATCACATGCATTCATTACTGCACTCAGCCAGTCCACCTGTGTTCACTGTGCAGAAATATATTGTGCAGTTATGGCGGGAGTAGAGTGCTCATCTCATCTGACCATTTGTGATGGAATGTAGCTAACTGCACATGGCTTTCCATGCTATGAGGATGCCGGATGCCTTTACAGAGCAATCTGCCTGCTTCGTGGAGACACAGGTCATGGGTAAGGGTGTGTGTAGGGAGAATGGGATTGGCACAGACAAGCACAGCCAGATATTTGAATGGAGAATAAGCCTCCAGGACACCTGAATAAAGAGCGGTGTGTCTAACAGCCATCGCCCCGGGTTCGCCACAGCTCTGAGGTAGAGGAAAAAACCCCATACAATCTCCCCCAGCCTCTTTAGAGGGATAGTCTCTCCCAGCCTCTTTGGAGGGACAGTCTCCCCCAGCCTCTTTGGAGGGACAGTCTCCCCCAGCCTCTTTCGAGGGACAGTCTCCCCCAGCCTCTTTGGAGGGACAGTCTCCCCCAGCCTCTTTGGAGGGACAGTCTCTCCCAGCCTCTTTGGAGGGACAGTCTCTCCCAGCCTCTTTGGAGGGACAGTCTCTCCCAGCCTCTTTGGAGGGACAGACTCTCCCAGCCTCTTTGGAGGGACAGTCTCACCCAGCCTCTTTGGAGGGACAGACTCTCCCAGCCTCTTTGGAGGGACAGACTCTCCCAGCCTCTTTGGAGGGACAGACTCTCCCAGCCTCTTTGGAGGGACAGTCTCCCCCAGCCTCTTTGGAGGGACAGTCTCCCCCAGCCTCTTTGGAGGGACAGTCTCCCCCAGCCTCTTTGGAGGGACAGACTCCCCCAGCCTCTTTGGGGGGACAGACTCCCCCAGCCTCTTTGGAGGGACAGTCTCTCCCAGCCTCTTTGGAGGGACAGACTCCCCCAGCCTCTTTGGAGGGACAGTCTCCCCCAGCCTCTTTGGAGGGACAGTTTCCCCCAGACTCTTTGGAGGGATACAGTCTCTCCCAGCCTCTTTGAAGAGACATTCTCTCCCAGACTCTTTGGAGGGATACAGTCTCTCCCAGCCTCTTTGAAGAGACATTCTCTCCCAGACTCTTTGGAGGGATACAGTCTCTCCCAGCCTCTTTGAAGAGACAGTCTCTCCCAGCCTCTTTGAAGAGACATTCTCTCCCAGCCTCTTTGAAGAGACATTCTCTCCCAGACTCTTTGGAGGGATACAGTCTCTCCCAGACTTTTTTGGAAGGATATGCTCTCTCCCAGCCTCTACTGTGTTGCCCCCCAGGTTACCCCTTTGTGACTGCCTCCCTGCCCCTCCCTGGCAGCCCCTACATTAGCTTGTTTTGGGTTTATGATTTTCTCTCCCATCAGGCCATGTTGGTCCCTCCCAGTGAGTAATCACCTTCTCAGCGTACGTGAAATTGTCTTCATTGTTTTAGATTCCGGCTCTTTTCACAGTGTCACTTTCAATAAAGGAGAGAATCAAGTGTTAGCTGTCAGGTATATGTAACAAATTCACCTTTTGATATGGAGGAGGGAGAGAGACGGCAGGGGATCTAAGCTATGCCATTCCATTCTCACATAGAAGAATGGAGAGACATCACATATGAGAGAACACATTTTTACACAAATTGGATTCCAAAGTAATAAAGTGCATAAAGAAAGTTTTAGGGCATTGACAACAGGCCGTATGGGTAAGATAGATGGAACGTTGAGTAAACGTATTTGTATTCACATTTTTAAATGTCACCGTAATGAGATTTGCTGATATTTATGTAGGATTACCGAAGCCTTTGCTCTGTGTGGGAAAAAAATCCCATTACCACCCCTGTATGTGAAAACCAAGTAGGTGTTTTTTTTCCAAATACTTTACACTGTCGATTTAATATAACGGGCGTCTATAAATCACAATTTATACCAATACAAGTATCTGGCCCATTCTATCTAAATTCCATTTGTGAAAGATATTTTTTCTCCCTTGAATTCTTATGAAGCGAATGTTATGATTGTGCATACAGATAAGACAGTCACCAGTGGTGAACTGGAATGGAGACGTGGAATATAGCTACCGAGACAGCCTTTTTTCTCCACAAACGATACCAGGTATTGACCTGATAGCTGGTCCCGGTCTTTTGAAGGGTAGATAGCAAAACAGGAAGACGGGGCAGAAAAAAAGTGTTTGTTGTCAGTGATAAAAATGTCCTGGACTGAGTGACACCACTCTGCTGTAGCCATGGCGACCGAGGCAATCAGAAAGGCGATGGGCTTTGCTAATGAAGGGCCTCGTTAACAGGAGTGGAGATGATAAAGGGCTCCGCTTGGCGTCCCTGGGGAATGAAACCGAAAGGCAGGGAGGGAGGGAAGGAAGGAAGGAATGAAGGGGAGGAAGAAAAAAAGGAAGGAAGGAAGGAAGGAAGGAAGGAAGGAAGGAAGGAAGGAAGGAAGGAAGGAAGGAGAAGGAGGGGTGTGAGAGAGTGAGGGCTGTTCACCTGAGTGTGTCATACAGGGACCCTACCCTTCTTGGAGATGTGTTTGGGTTCAGAAGGTGAACGTTTTGGGTTTCTGTTCACCTGAGTGTCTAATACTGGGAGCCTACCTCATTCCTGGAGATGTGATTTGGGTTTCTGCACAGCTGAATGTCTAAAAACTGTGATAAAATCATATACAAAAACCCTGTGCAACATCATCCACAGCCCATAGGGCCACAGCAGGCCCTCGGGGTACTCTACTGTACATCTGCAGGCTGTGAAGATCGCTGATGTAGTGAAGATGTAATTACACTGGTAAAGATAGGCTCACATACTATCTTAGGTGTGTGTGTGTTTTTGGTGGCTGTCTGGACAGTGGAGAGTTGGGTACTGTTATTTAGGTTGAGGTGTTTATCAGACGGCTGCAGGTGAGGATTCCATGCTGCGCTAGGTAATGGGCTGTATCTCTCAGACAGACAGACAGTCCTAATGCACTGGGCTCTCTCTGGGCTTGCTGACCTCTGTAGGCTGTGGGTTTGATGTTCCTCAGGCCCAAATGTAAGGGGCCTTAGATGGTGTAGAGAGAGAACATCAAGGGGGATCAATGTGATAGTAGTACTGTTAAAACAGACCTAGATTCAAATACTATTTACACATTTGGAAGTAAGTATTTAGATATGTTTTATTTGAAAAGACAAGTAGTTGGAAATACACTTGGAAAATACTCAAATACACTCCCATGCATTTAACCCAGGTATTTGAAAATAGTATTTTAAATAAGTATTTTAAATAGTAGGCTATTTATAGGAAATCATTTGAAAATACTTCAAATCGAAGTAGTTGATTCGGGCCACATTATTTGAAAATAATCAAATACACATAAATGTATTTGAACCCAGGTCTGATAAAAACACAGCAAAACATGATATACTCTTTCCCTCACAGATGTGTCACTTACTTTGGTCTCTCTGTACCTTCATCAAAAATATCCTCTCTCGTTTGAGAGCTGAGGCTTGTTTCAAAGCACAGCCAGCTGTTTCTTTGGTTTGGGAGTGCTATGGGCAGACAGAGGCACTCGTTCACCACATACAACTGGATCATACCAACAAATGACAGTTGCCCTTTCTGCTTTCCTCTTGTCTACATCCCCAACTTTCTAAGTACTGACTCCTTCACTTCTTCACTCACTCATTGCCTCACTCACTCATTGACTCACTCACTCACTCACTCACTCACTCACTCACTCACTCACTCACTCACTCACACCCACGGGAGAAAGCATTGTCCTCGCTATCCGAGATCCTTGAACGTCCCTAACCCTTTTAATTTAACATTTAAAATGGTTAAGGTAAGGGTTAAGGTTAGGATTAGGGTTATGCCTATGGTTAGGGTAAGGGTAGGTAGGGGTTAAGGTAGGGGTTAAGGTAAGGTTAGGGTTAGGATAAGGGTAGTGTTTAGGGTAGGGGTATCCCAACGATCCCGGATAGCAAGAGAAGGCAAGGCGTTGTCCGTGTGGCCGTAGAGCAGGCCTGATTGATTGGCCGTCTGTTCAGTCATGGCAGAGGGTCTGTAGCATGTGGGCGAGTTGCTGGAAGGTCAGGAAGGGGCCACGTTATGTCATATTACACACAGAGAGATCTCACACTCACTCACAATGCTGTCTGGTGTGGCACAGCAGGGAAAAGCAGGCCATCTCTCTGCAGTCCCTTTACTATTCGTTCTACTGTCTTATATTCAGAGATAACCAAGGGTTTAGATGTTTACTGTAGGCTACCCAGTTAATTGGATTTGGTTGTCAAGGAATTGGGTAGGGGGAACTGTGAGTTGCAGCAGTGGGTGTGATTATAGCCTGCAATACCAGGGCAAAGCACGAGTCATAGGATAAAAATACACTAAGAGGTGTGCTGGACATTTTTGGAAATATTGCAGTGTATAATGTGGTGTTAGTGTTACAGGAGGTTGTGGACACAAACACTGCATGCTTTTGTGATGCTAGTATTACAGTGATGTTCAGACAAGAGTGCAGGCTTGAGAGCAGAGCAACACTAATGCTGTCAGTACAGGCGGTCTCAGTTACAAAGGCCAGTATTAAAGCCCATTACCCAGCAGCATTCAGAGTCAGAGAACAGAGAGACAGGATGAAATCATGACTCCATTAAGACTGCCTGTCTTGGAGAGAGACAGAGAGAGCAGCACCACAGCCCCACCCAGCTCATCACTGGGTACATGTTAGTCATGAATTACCCCCCCCCCCCCCCCCCCCCACAGACACACACCACATCCACAACAGAGAACCATAACACAATTTCATACACGCTGCTTTATCGAGCAGAAATAATTTGCATTCATTCTCTATTTCCACTCCAGTAAAATATGTGTGTTACAGTACACTTGTAAATGAGTAACTCAATTACTGCACCGTCTCTAGCGTCCAGTGTCTGTACCAGGCGCTGTACTCAAATTACCATAACCCCAATATAAATACCCCCCGTTCTCCATCAAACTAAGGGGGCAGTGTTCAGCTCCAGGAGGCAGTAAGTCTATGGGAGGGCTGCTAGATCAGCTAGTGTAGGAGCAGTAAAGATAGCCTGCCGTTGTCAATGGGGCCCTCTCTCATTAGAATTCCACTGGCATATGTGCCTCGCTCTCTTTAAGGGTCATTAAAGGAAATTGGAGGCAGAATTTGTACAATGGTCTGTTTAACCTCTAGCAGCTTCTGGATTGCTATTGACTTTGGCAGTAGATTTCTGCTAAGGTATGAATCACATGATCCAGATGACAGGCGGTGGCATTTTCAGTGTGAGGGCTGAGATGGACAGATCTCTCACGAAGAGATGTTCTCCGTTGAAATAGGTTTATTTGTTTGTTTATGCCATTTTCCCTTTTACCCCAGAATGATAACAAATAGCCTATTTGGTTATCAGTTTTTCTGATAACTGGTAAAGCAGGACTGCAGTGTGTATAAGGACCCAACATGATGGGATTCGGCCATGCGAGAGCCAGCCATGCATACATACAGTACACACCAACACATACGTCTGTGTAGAGTCTGTACTCGCATGTTTTCAAATGTATGTAAATTGTCAATTATTTTGTCTGTCATGTATTTTTCGTTATGTGTCGGACCACAGTAAGACTAGCTGTCGGCTAATGGGGATCCTAATACATCGAATCAAACATCCATGTCTGAGTCTAGATGTGGCCAGATGATGTCATGTGTAGATGCTTGTATATGAGTGTTCGTGTAGTTGGAGAGACTGTCGAGGTCATACCCATATTGGGTTCGATCCCCGGGACCACCCATACGTAGAATGTATGCACACATGACTGTAAGTCGCTTTGGATAAAAGCATCTGCTAAATGGCATATATTATTATTATTATTATTATTATTACCTGTGGCCCTGTAGACGTGTATCGGCTCCAGGGTGTTAGGAGGACTCTGTTACATCTCCCGACTCTGTGCTCCCTGATAAGTCTTTGAGCACTGTGTCGGCCCGGGGCTGGCTGCAGCACCACCCTCATTACAGCCACCTTCATTTGGAGGATTACACGCTACAAGGTAATACAAGGTAATCCGCCCCATGATAAAGGTCAAATTTTTGGTTGGGGCTCATCAGCCTGGCTGTCTATAGGAAATGTTTTGGAGAGATCAGGAGTCACCCCTACATCCAGCTCCCCCACTACCTAATCCTGCTTATTTTGTGAGTGAGAGGATCACACCTAAGGGCACGTGCTCCATCTCTCTCAGCCCTGGAGTGGCTCTCTCTCTGGAGTCAGTGACACTGCAAAAACAACAGGGCCACCTAGAGCTGCGACAGAGAAAGAGACAGAGAAAACGGGCTAGTCAGTTGCACAACTGAATGCATTCGACCTAAATGTGTCTCAGAGAGGTGCGGAGGGCTGCCTTAATCGACATCCACGTCATTGGCGCCCGGGGAACATTTGCTGTTGGGGGTTAAGGGCAGATTTTTCTACCTTTCTGGTTCGGGGATTCGAACCAACAACCTTTCGGTTCCTGGCCCAATGCTAGGATATCATAGGCGTCACTACAGACCCGGGCTCGATCCCAGGATGTGCTACAGCAGGCCGTCACCGGGAGACCCATGAGGTAGTGCACAATTGGTCCAGCTGAACAGTGTTCCTCTGACACATTGGTGCTTCTGGGTTAAGCGAGCAGTGCGGCTTGGCAGGGTCGTGTTTCAGAGGACGCTTCGCTTCTCCCGAGTCCGTAGGTGAGTTGCAGCGATGGGACAAAACTGTAACTACCAATTGGGGAGAAAACGGTAGGCAGGAGGAGAAGTTTCATCCACTTTTTTAGTCCATTTGTTTTTGATTGTTCTGTTGTTTTTTCTGAGGCCAGGAGATCTGGTCTTTATGTGCTTATCCATTCCAGCCATGGTATCACGATGCAGGAGGGCTGAGTGGAATCACATCGGAGAGGAGAGGGAGAGGGAGACATGCACACTCTCATTTGATAAGCTTGTAGAGCTGACATTTAAAGCAAACTGTCTGCAGAGGCGTGCAGAGAAAAGTACAATGGAAATCACAGATAAAGAGTCCAGTGATTTCCTCCTCTCTCCCTACTTCTAGTCTGCTACTTTCTGTCTTCGTGACATTACTCCTCTCCATATCTTCTCCTTCCCTCAGTCAAAAATGTTTCTCTCCCAAATCTATCCCTAAGGCAGTCTAATTTTATTTAACTTAGCAAGTCAGTTAAGAACATATTCGTATTTACAATGACTGCCTACACCGGCCAAACCCTACCAACACTGGACCAATTGTGCGCTGCCCTATGGGACTCCCAATAACATCCAGTTGTGATACAGCCTGGAATCAAACCAGGTTCTGTAGTGATGCCTCTTGCACTGAGATGCAGTGCTTTAGACCACTGCGCCACTCGGGAGCCCCTCATGGTCCATGGTCTCAGATTGATAGATGACTGAAGGTGGTGTTTTTAAACATGCACAAAGCGGGACCCTCCATGTCATCTCACTAATACAGTGTTAGACTGAAGGCCCTGGTTGGTGTGAGGTGTGGTGAGGTGTCTCAGGTCACTCATTCCAGCCACCTGCCATAGCCTCCCCTACCCTAGCCTTCTTCATGAGCATGCCTGTGTTAGCCTCACGGCTAGGCTAGGCCTGCCTGGGCTTAATAACCAGCCGTCCTTAGGAGACATACTTAGCCTCTGTTTCGTTCCTTGGGGAACAAACCCCTTCTTAGCCCCACTGTAATGGCCTTTACCTCATTGTCCACTTTGATGATGGGCAGCTCACCGGATGCCAGATGCTTTTTTTGGTGGAAGTTTATTGGTAGGCGTGTGCTGTGGATGAAGGGTTTTACAGGCCAGTCACTTTAAATAACCTTTGAGATTAATTAACCAGGAAGTTGACCTCTGTGACCCCTGGTGGGGCAGCCTTCAAAGAGCAGCCTTATTGGAGCTCCCGCCACACTCCCTGCCTGCCTCCCTGATGTTGGAGCCCCCAGCCGGGCCGCCACACTCCCTGCCTGCCTCCCTGATATTGGAGCCCCCAGCCAGGCCGCCACACTCCCTGCTTGCCTCCCTGATATTGGAGCCCCCAGCCGGGCCGCCACACTCCCTGCTTGCCTCCCTGTTATTGGAGCCCCCAGCCGGGCCGCCACACTCCCTGCCTGCCTCCCTGATATTGGAGCCCCCAGCCGGGCCACCACACTCCCTGCTTGCCTCCCTGTTATTTGAGCCCCCGGCCGGGCCGCCACACTCGCTGCCTGCCTCCCTGATGTTGGAGCCCCCAGCCGGGCCGCCACACGCCCTGCCTGCCTCCCTGTTATTGGAGCCCCCAGCCGGGCCGCCACACTCCCTGCCTGCCTCCCTGATATTGGAGCCCCCAGCCGGGCCGCCACACTCCCTGCCTGCCGCCCTGTCTACCTACTGGTGGAGTGCATTGATCAGCCCTCAACTCACAGGCCAATTACTGGGGTAGAGAAGGCCAGGCAGGACACAGAGCCATCCGCCCGCCCACTCACACCACCTCTCTCTTTGAAGCTACCTTCCAATTCATCAGGAGGAGAGGACAGCTGCTTTCCTCCATTAGATAAACATGTCCAGTCCTAGAGAGACTGGCTCAGGGGGCTCTGCTCCTGCAGATGGTGTAATGTGAGGAGGAGAGGTTTACGGTTACATATTAGAGTGCCACTTTCAGTACACTTTGTCGGCTGCTCTCTCTTCTCTCTTCATCCTCTCGCTCTTTTCTTCTACCACTCCTTTTTCTTCTTTCCCTTGCCATTTTTCACTCACTCTCCCTCTCTCCCTCATTCCCTCCTCTCTTCTGAAGAGTTCCCGTGCTGTATCCCCGTGGTACAGGATTAACTCCACTCGTTTAGAGCCCACTCCGCTTCCACAGATGTCGGCTTTGAGATTGAAATGAGCTCTCCTCTGCAAAGCCAGTGAATTAAAATACATTTCAGAGAGGGGAAAAACACTAAAGAGAGAAGCTGAGGAGTTTTGCGGAGAACAAGACTCTGTTGGCACAGCGAGAGCGAACAGTTAAACGCATGCCTGTGTGTAAGTCTCCAGATGGGAGTGAGTGAGAGGAAAGGAAAGGAGAATGAGAAGAGGAAAGGAAAGAAGAGGAAGAGCATGCTTGGTCCTCAGAACCACCATGTAGCCATGCTGAGCTTACAAGAGGTCTCGAGTCCATAGCAACTACAGTCCTCCTCATCCACTGAGACTGGGCTAGAGCTGTAGAATGGAGGAGTCTCAGAATGGAGTGGAGCGACACATCTGTTCCAGAGAGTAGTAAAGACCCCGGTTCATCTCCAGTCTACTGTTAGAATTGACTTTATCCTCAACAGTCAAAAGTCGACATCCTGAATGCGCCAATACACACCACCTCCTTCCATATTCAACAACCAACAACAGTGTTCTACAACTGTTTTGGATTTGTTGTTGGGTTCTCCTGCTGAACTGGAGCGTCTGTGTCAATTAGCAAGGTAGCGTGAGATGTTGACCGTGCTGTGTCTAGCAGCATGCTCTGTCTTTATCCTCTTTGAGGCGCTCCTTTGAGAAGCCGACTGAAAAGTAGAGAGGAGAGAACAGAGAGACACATCCGTGAAATGAATAAGATGAACAAAGAAGTCAATAAACGGTAGACACGGTTCTCCATGGAGCTTTCTCGCTCCTTCTAATTCATCTTGGCTCCGGCCCAAAAGCAGTGATTAAAGGACATCTGAAGTACTAGAATGGCTGCGCTATGTACATTTTCACGTTTGATTATACAACCAATTATGCTGCACTTAAGAAATGAAATAAACCCAGGAAGCTGTGAACAGAGAGTGTTACACATGCAAATGACCCTACGCCGCTAGCCCTCGTGGTGCCACACACTTATAATCTACTGCTAGCTAGCCCTGTATTTCTGAGTGTGTTTGTAGGCACTTGCATGCCCCACCCACTTTGTTCTTTTCAGCCATCTATTTCCTGTGTTTGAGGGTTGCAAAATCCACTTTGTTCTTTTCAGCCATCTATTTCCTGTGTTTGAGGGGTGCAAAATCCACTTTGTTCTTTTCAGCCATCTATTTCCTGTGTTTGAGGGGTGCAAAATCCACTTTGTTCTTTTCAGCCATCTATTTCCTGTGTTTGAGGGGTGCAAAATCCACTTTGTTCTTTTCAGCCATCTATTTCCTGTGTTTGAGGGGTGCAAAATCCACTTTGTTCTTTTCAGCCATCTATTTCCTGTGTTTGAGGGGTGCAAAATCCACTTTGTTCTTTTCAGCCATCTATTTCCTGTGTTTGAGGGTTGCAAAATCCACTTTGTTCTTTTCAGCCATCTATTTCCTGTGTTTGAGGGGTGCAAAATCCACTTTGTTCTTATCTGCCATCTATTTCCTGTGTTTGAGGGGTGCAAAATCCACTTTGTTCTTTTCAGCCATCTATTTCCTGTGTTTGAGGGGTGCAAAATCCACTTTGTTCTTTTCAGCCATCTATTTCCTGCGTTTGAGGGGTGCAAAATCCACTTTGTTCTTTTCAGCCATCTATTTCCTGTGTTTGAGGGGTGCAAAATCCACTTTGTTCTTTTCAGCCATCTATTTCCTGTGTTTGAGGGGTGCAAAATCCACTTTGTTCTTTTCAGCCATCTATTTCCTGTGTTTGAGGGGTGCAAAATCCACTTTGTTCTTTTCAGCCATCTATTTCCTGTGTTTGAGGGGTGCAAAATCCACTTTGTTCTTTTCAGCCATCTATTTCCTGTGTTTGAGGGTTGCAAAATCCACTTTGTTCTTTTCAGCCATCTATTTCCTGTGTTTGAGGGGTGCAAAATCCACTTTGTTCTTTTCAGCCATCTATTTCCTGTGTTTGAGGGTTGCAAAATCCACTTTGTTCTTTTCAGCCATCTATTTCCTGTGTTTGAGGGTTGCAAAATCCACTTTGTTCTTTTCAGCCATCTATTTCCTGTGTTTGAGGGGTGCAAAATCCACTTTGTTCTTTTCAGCCATCTATTTCCTGTGTTTGAGTTATGCAATAAAATGTGACAACAATAGTAATGCATAATTAAGGAGACAGTGCAGGTGAGCGCAATTTATGATTAGAAGTCTCCTGGACAAAGGATGTTTTTGGTGGTTGCAGGCCTGTTCCACCCCTTTATGTTAAATCATTCATGTATGCAAACAAACTCAGTGTATATATGCAAAGTAGGCACATATAATTGTCTCTATTTAATCACAAAATATATTTAAAAAAATACCTGATACACTAATGAAATGTATATATGAGTTCATTATAAGAAAAAAAGGGAATTTGTACAATACATCGTATACCTGAGTTCCCACCAAAATGCCTGACTCTATTCATTATTTTTCTGTGTCAGTAAAAATGTTTTATCTGCTTATAATTCAGTCAATATCTGATGGATTTTTTTATGTAAAACGTTTGAAGTATCTTCATCCATTAAAAAACTGTTAGTCATCAGAATGATATTTTTAACCATTCAACCATTTTGGCACTAGTGTTTATGTGAGGAACAAACAGAAGGCCTACAGTACATGGGGCGAGAGATACAAGAAGGCAGTTGAGGAAGTGGGCTCGGTAGAGTCAGGGTGACATCACCACATCCTGTCTACATTGACCTAACACGTCGTCAGCCGTACAGTCAGGCAGTCGGTCAGTCAGCACACAATGTTCTGTATAACTTTCAGCCTCCCACCACGACGTAGGTTGGTGGTGTACTGATGGCTTATCAGATATCAGTCCTGTCATTTTCTCTCTACTGGCTGGGGGACAGATGTTATTGTGACTGTGTGGCCCCTGGGGGTGATCCGCTCTGTTTGGGTTGGGCCTGTATCTCCTGCTGCTTAGCGGCATTAGGTTTCTCTCCATCTCACCCTTCTCAGCCAAATTCAGCAGCAGTGGCAGCAGCATCAGCATCTCTAAAGTAAATAAAGGAAAGCAGTAGTGCTTCTAAGCGTTTGGCTTGCTCATTAAAAACAATCTCCTCTAAACGGCGACGGGCCTCTGCAAAGCATTGTCGTCAATGTTCTTCATTACGGATGAATTGATCCAGTGTCTTGCCTTTAAACATACCCCATGCCTGGACATAAATAACAGTCTGGCCACAGTGGCTGAGAAAAGCCTAATTAAGTTTAATCAATGCTACTTTATGGCCTACTCACGCGTAATTCAATTCTTTAAACACTTGCTTTTTATGTTTGAAAAAGACTATTGAAATTGTAATGCGATTAGTCCGTGAGTCAGCGCTTCGCCAGAGGCTCCAGGAGAACGTGTGGATGTACTGTACGTGAATGGCAGCTAACGAATGGCAGTTAGTGCCCGCTATTCCTTCACTTTCCAGCCAAAAAACGATTTCATGTATTAATCCACAGTCAATTCTCTTTCCATCTGTCTCTTCCATGGTATCTCATGACCCATTCACTTATTACTGATTATCTCCTATTCAGATCCCCAGTTTCATCATCAGGAAGGAATGAAATAAATGATAATTACGTATAATGAAACTGATATCTATATCAATCAGTGGAAACGCACCAAAGGTGCATATCTGTTTCAATGGATTTCCAATTCCACATTGGATCTCCTGATGAAAAGAAATTCATCAGCATGTCCCGATGGATTTTTGGAAAGGTTCTCAGGCCCTTCCTCATTGGATGTTACTGTATGTGATAGAGATCTAGACATCTATTGAGTTTGGCCCATTGTTCTTCTCGAGGGCTCTGCACAAAATACTCTGTTATTGTTCAATGGAGAACTTTGACACTTCTCTGTAGTTTAGACCATTGCATGTCATTACACCAATAGTCGGCATGTCCATGTACTGAAGCTACAGTATTTGTTCTGATTGTAGGCTGTGTTGATTTTGCTCGTGGCAGTCTGTGCATAGCAGGCCTGTATTACCCTAGCCTGTTTGATTACGTGCATGATATTGGTTTTCTGTGAAATCACTGAGCCAGCTGGCTGCTGAGCTGAGGCCAGGTAATGAGTACATAGCTATAACCCTGTTTGGCTCAGTCCTGCCCCAACAGATTGTCCATATACTGTAGCATTGTGCATCCAGCACATACCGTAGAGGTGGGAGAAGGAAGGTGTGTACTGGCTGAGCACAGGGGGCAGCAGGGAAGTAGAGATGGAGGGAGGGAGGGGCTCAAATGGAGAGAAAAAAAACTCCCTGCCTCTCTTTTGCACCGCACAGTGTGCCTTTCTAAGTAGGACAGTAAAATGGATGGCCCATCGCTGCTAGCTGACCTACATAGAGACACAGACAAAATAGTTCCCTCAGCATAAGAGCTACAGTAGAGTGGAGCCCAGCCACTCGCTCCTGCAAAAACACGCATGCACACAGGAAACACACACACACACCCAGAGGCGCATTTACCCAGAGGCACACGCTGTATTCACACACACATGAACAAGGAAATACACACACGGGTAGGCCTAACAAATGCAAGCGTGCAAATATACCCACAACACAAACTGACACTTAGATAAATTCACTGTCATCACACACACAAGAAAAATGTGTTTAGATATGATATGTATATACATTCAGTGGGGCAAAAAAGTATTTGGTCAGCCACCAATTGTTCAAGTTCTCCCACTTAAAAAGATGAGAGAGGCCTGTAATTTTCATTATAGGTACACTTCAACTATGACAGACAAAATGAGAAAATAAATCCTGAAAATCACATTGTAGGATTAATAATGAATTTATTTGCAAATTATGGTGCAAAATAAGTATTTGGTCACCTACAAACCAGCAAGATTTCTGGCTCTCACAGACCTGTAACTTCTTCTTTAAGAGGCTCCTCTGTCCTCCACCCGTTACCTGTATTAAATGGCACCTGTTTGAACTTGTTATCAGTATAAAAGACACCTGTCCACAACCTCAAACAGTCACACTCCAAACTCCACTATGGCCATGACCAAAGAGCTGTCAAATGACACCAGAAACAAAATTGTAGACTTGCACCAGGCTGGGAAGACTGAATCTGCAATAGGTAAGAAGCTTGGTTTGAAGAAAACAACTGTGGGAGCAATTATTAGGAAATGGAAGACATACAAGACCACTGATAATCTCCCTCGATCTGGGGCTCCACGCAAGATCTTACCCCGTGGGGTCAAAATGATCACAAGAACGGTGAGCAAAAATCCCAGAACCACACGGGGGGAACTAGTGAATGACCTGCAGAGAGCTGGGACCAAAGTAACAAAGCCTACCATCAGTAACACACTACGCCGCTAGGGACTCAAATCCTGAAGTGCCAGACGTGTCCCCCTGCTTAAGCCAGTACATGTCCAGGCCCATCTGAAGTTTGCTAGAGAGCATTTGGATGATCCAGAAGAACATTGTGAGAATGTCATATGGTCAGATGAAACCAAAATGGTAAAAACTCAACTCGTCGTGTTTGGAGGACAAAGAATACTGAGTTGCATCCAAAGAACACCATACCTACTGTGAAGCATGCTTTGGGGCTGTTTTTCTGCAAAGGGACCAGGACGACTGATCCGAGTAAAGGAAAGAATGAATGGGGCCATGTATCGTGAGATTTTGAGTGAAAACCTCCTTCCATCAGCAAGGGCATTGAAGATGAAACGTGGCTGGGTCTTTCAGCATGACAATGATCCCAAACACATCGCCCGGGCAACGAAGGAGTGGCTTCGTAAGAAGCATTTCACTGGTGTGGCCTAGCCAGTCTCCAGATCTCAACCCCATAGAAAATCTTTGGAGGGAGTTGAAAGTCAGTGTTGCCTGGCAACAGCCCCAAAACATCACTGCTCTAGAGGAGATCTGCATGGAGGAATGGGCCAAAATACCAGCAACAGTGTGTGAAAACCTTCTGAAGACTTACAGAATCATTTGACCTCTGTCATTGCCAGCAAAGGGTATATAACAAAGTATTGAGATAAACTTTTGTTATTGACCAAATACTTATTTTCCACCATAATTTGCAAATATATTCATTAAAAATCCTACAATGTGATTTTCTGGATTTTTTTTCTCATTTTGTCTGTCATAGTTGACGTGTACCTATGATGAAAATTTACAGGCCTCTCTCATCTTTTTAAGTGGGAGAACTTGCACAATTGGTGGCTGACTAAATACCTTTTTGCCCCACTGTATATACACTCAGTTTATTAGGTACACCTATCTAGTCCTGGGTTAGACCGCCCTTTGCCTCCATAACAGCCTGAATTCTTCAGGGCGTGAATTTCTACAAGGTGTCGGAAACGTTCCACAGGGAAGTTGGTTCATGCTGAAGCGATGTCACCACGCAGTTGCTGCAGAGCCTGTACCAGCACCAGCCTGTACCTTTGACCCCAGGCAGGATGTGTCCATGGACTCATGCTACTTACGCCAAATCCTGGCTCTGCCATCAGCATGACGCAACAGGAAACAGGATTCGTTGTTATTTGTCTGTTTGTGGGCCGTCTGTTAGCTTGCAATAATTTTTTCCTTCAACCTCTCTCATCAACAAACTGTTTTCGCCCACAGAACTGCCGCTGACTGGTTGTTTTTTGTTTGTTGCGCCATTCTCTGTAAACCCTAGACATTGTCGTGCGTGAAAAGCCCAGGAGGTCTGCCCTTTCTGATACTGAATCTGGTGCGCATGGCACCAAAGATCATACCACGCTCAAAGTAATTTAGGTCAGTAGTTTTCCCATTCTAATGTTCAATCGAACAGTAACTGAATGCCTCAATGCCTGTCTGCCTGCTTGCTTTATATAGCAAACCAAGGCCATGCGACTCACTGTCTGTAGGAACAAACCATTTTCGTGAATGAGGTGTGTACAGTACATCACACACAGAGTGCACACATTGGTTAATTTATAGTATGAGACTTGCACGGTCGCAGACAAGTTGTGAACGGGTGATGCGGATGGCCCAGCGCACCGCTGAGGGTCAGCTCCCAGCCATCCAGGATATACATGCCAGGTGGTGTCTGAAAAAGGCCTGCAAAATTGCCGAAGACTGCCTCGCCTGGTTCACAAACTACTTCTCAGATAAAGTTCAGTGTGTCAAATCAGAGGGCCCGTTGTCCAGTCCTCTGGCAGTCTCTATGGGGGTGCCACAGGGTTCAATTCTCAGGCCGACTATTTCCTCTGTATATATCAATGATGTTGCTCTTGCTGCGGGTGATTCCTTGATCCACCTCCACGCAGACGACACCATTCTGTATACATCTGGCCCTTCTTTGGACACTGTTTTAACAAACCTCCAGACGAGCTTCAATGCCATACAACACTCCTTCTGTCATGTTTTGTCATTTATTATCTTGTCTTGTCCCTGTGCTTCCCATTCTATTCGTTTCCCTCTGCTGGTCTTATTAGGTTCTTTCCCTTTTTCTATCCCTCTCTCTCCCCCCTCCCTCTCTCACTCTCTCGCTCTCTCTTCTCTCTATCGTTCCCGTTCCTGCTCCCAGCTGTTCCTATTCCCCTAATCATCATTTAGTCTTCCCACACCTGTTCCCGATCCTTTTCCCTGATTAGAGTCCCTATTTCTCTCCTTGTTATTCGTTTCTGCCCTGTCGGTTCCTTGTCTAGAATTCACCGTGCTGTGTGTGTGTATCGCCCTGTCGTGTCGTGTTTTCCTCAGATGCTGCGTGGTGAGCAGGTGTCTGAGTCTGTCTGGTTCAAGTGCCTTCCCGAGGCAACCTGCTGTTCACCTGCTGTTCAAGATCGAGTCTCCAGTTTGTCCTCGTCATTTCGAGTGAAAGTTGTGTTTTTTGATTGTATTTACTTTACTGGATTAAAGACTCTGTTTTCGCCAAGTCGCTTTTGGGTCCTCTTTCACCAGCATGACAGAAGGAACCGACCAAGGAATGGACCCAGCGACTTCAGACGCTCGTTACACTGCCGTCGAGATCCAAGGAGCCATGCTCGGCAGACACGAGCAGGAATTGTCTGCTGCTCGCCATGCCGTGGAGAACCTGGCCGCTCAGGTTTCCGACCTCTCTGGACAGTTCCAGAGTCTACGTCTCGTGCCACCTGTTACTTCCTGGCCTGCCGAGCCTCCAGAACCTAGGGTTAATAACCCACCTTGCTACTCCGGGCAGCCCACTGAGTGCCGCTCCTTTCTCACGCAGTGTGAGATTGTGTTCTCTCTCCAACCCAACACATACTCTAGAGAGAGAGCTCGGGTTGCTTACGTCATTTCACTCCTTACTGGCCGGGCTCGAGAATGGGGCACAGCTATCTGGGAGGCAAGGGCTGATTGCTCTAACAAGTTCCAGAACTTTAAAGAGGAGATGATTCGGGTTTTTGACCGTTCAGTTTTTGGTAGGGAGGCTTCTAGGGCCCTGGCTTCCTTATGCCAAGGTGAACGGTCCATAACGGATTAGTCTATTGAGTTTCGCACTCTTGCTGCCTCTAGTGAGTGGAACGAGCCGGCGCTGCTCGCTCGTTTTCTGGAGGGACTCCACGCAGTGGTTAAGGATGAGATTCTCTCCCGGGAGGTTCCTTCAGATGTGGACTCTTTGATTGCTCTCGCCATCCGCATAGAACGACGGGTAGATCTTCGTCACCGGGCTCGTGGAAGAGAGCTCGCATCAACGGTGTTTCCCTGCTCCGCATCGCAACCATCTCCCTCCTCTGGCTCAGAGACTGAGCCCATGCAGCTAGGAGGGATTCGCATCTCGACTAAGGAGAGGGAACGGAGGATCACCAACCGCCTGTGCCTCTATTGCGGAGTTGCTGGACATTTTGTTAATTCATGTCCAGTAAAGCCAGAGCTCATCTGTAAGCGGAGGGCTACAGGTGAGCGCAACTACTCAAGTCTCTCCATCAAAATCCTGTACTACTTTGTCGGTCCATCTACGCTGGACTGGTTCGGGTGCTACATGTAGTGCCTTGATAGACTCTGGGGCTGAGGGTTGTTTCATGGACGAAGCATGGGTTCGGAAACATGACATTCCTTTCAGAGAGTTAGAGAAGCCTACGCCCATGTTCGCCTTAGATGGTAGTCATCTTCCCAGTATCAGATTTGAGACACTACCTTTAACCCTCACAGTATCTGGTAACCACAGTGAGACTATTTCTTTTTTGATTTTTCGTTCACCGTTTACACCTGTTGTTTTGGGTCATCCCTGGCTAGTATGTCATAATCCTTCTATTAATTGGTCTAGTAATTCTATCCTATCCTGGAACGTTTCTTGTCATGTGAAGTGTTTAATGTCTGCCATCCCTCCCGTTTCTTCTGTCCCTACTTCTCAGGAGGAACCTGGCGATTTGACAGGAGTGCCGGAGGAATATCATGATCTGCGCACGGTCTTCAGTCGGTCCCGAGCCAACTCCCTTCCTCCTCACCGGTCGTAGGATTGTAGTATTGATCTCCTTCCGGGGACTACTCCTCCTCGGGGTAGGCTATACTCTCTGTCGGCTCCCGAACGTAAGGCTCTCGAGGATTATTTGTCTGTGTCTCTTGACGCCGGTACCATAGTGCCTTCTTCCTCTCCGGCCGGGGCGGGGTTCTTTTTGTTAAGAAGAAGGACGGTACTCTGCGCCCTGCGTGGATTATCGAGGGCTGAATGACATAACGGTTAAGAATCGTTATCCGCTTCCCCTTATGTCATCAGCCTTCGAGATTCTGCAGGGAGCCAGGTGCTTTACTAAGTTGGACCTTCGTAACGCTTACCATCTCGTGCGCATCAGAGAGGGGGACGAGTGGAAAACGGCGTTTAACACTCCGTTAGGGCATTTTGAGTACCGGGTTCTGCCGTTTGGTCTCGCCAATGCGCCAGCTGTTTTTCAGGCATTAGTTAATGATGTTCTGAGAGACATGCTGAACATCTTTGTTTTTGTCTATCTTGACGATATCCTGATTTTTTCTCCGTCACTCGAGATTCATGTTCAGCACGTTCGACGTGTTCTACAGCGCCTTTTAGAGAATTGTCTCTACGTAAAGGCTGAGAAGTGCTCTTTTCATGTCTCCTCCGTTACTTTTCTCGGTTCCGTTATTTCCGCTGAAGGCATTCAGATGGATTCCGCTAAGGTCCAAGCTGTCAGTGATTGGCCCGTTCCAAGGTCACGTGTCGAGTTGCAGCGCTTTTTAGGTTTCGCTAATTTCTATCGGCGTTTCATTCGTAATTTAGGTCAAGTTGCTGCCCCTCTCACAGCTCTTACTTCTGTCAAGACGTGTTTTAAGTGGTCCGGTTCCGCCCAGGGAGCTTTTGATCTTCTAAAAGAACGTTTTACGTCCGCTCCTCTTACTCCTGACGTCACTAGACAATTCATTGTCGAGGTTGACGCTTCAGAGGTAGGCGTGGGAGCCATTCTATCAGTCTATCAGCTTCCAGTCTGACGATAAGGTTCATCCTTGCGCTTATTTTTCTCATCGCCTGTCGCCATCTGAGCGCAACTATGATGTGGGTAACCGTGAACTGCTCGCCATCCGCTTAGCCCTAGGCGAATGGCGACAGTGGTTGGAGGGGGCGACCGTTCCTTTTGTCGTTTGGACAGACCATAAGAACCTTGAGTACATCCGTTCTGCCAAACGACTTAATGCCCGTCAAGCTCGTTGGGCGTTGTTTTTATCGTTTCGAGTTTGTGATTTCTTACCGTCCGGGTAGCAAGAACACCAAGCCTGATGCCTTATCCCGTCTGTTTAGTTCTTCTGTGGCTTCTACTGATCCCGAGGGGATTCTTCCTTATGGGCGTGTTGTCGGGTTAACAGTCTGGGGAATTGAAAGACAGGTTAAGCAAGCACTCACGCACACTGCGTCGCCGCGCGCTTGTCCTAGTAACCTCCTTTTCGTTCCTGTTTCCACTCGTCTGGCTGTTCTTCAGTGGGCTCACTCTGCCAAGTTAGCTGGTCATCCCGGTGTTCGAGGCACTCTTGCGTCTATTCGCCAGCGCTTTTGGTGGCCGACTCAGGAGCGTGACACGCGCCGTTTCGTGGCTGCTTGTTCGGACTGCGCGCAGACTAAGTCGGGTAACTCTCCTCCTGCCGGTCGTCTCAGACCGCTCCCCATTCCTTCTCGACCATGGTCTCACATCGCCCTAGACTTCATTACCGGTCTGCCTTTGTCTGCGGGGAAGACTGTGATTCTTACGGTTGTCGATAGGTTCTCTAAGGCGGCACATTTCATTCCCCTCGCTAAACTTCCTTCCGCTAAGGAGACGGCACAAATCATTATCGAGAATGTATTCAGAATTCATGGCCTCCCGTTAGACGCCGTTCCAGACAGAGGCCCGCAATTCACGTCACAGTTTTGGAGGGAGTTCTGTCGTTTGATTGGTGCGTCCGTCAGTCTCTCTTCCGGGTTTCATCCCCAGTCTAACGGTCAAGCAGAGAGGGCCAATCAGACGATTGGTCGCATACTACGCAGCCTTTCTTTCAGAAACCCTGCGTCTTGGGCAGAACAGCTCCCTGGGCAGAATACGCTCACAATTCGCTTCCTTCGTCTGCTACCGGGTTATCCCCGTTTCAGAGTAGTCTGGGTTACCAGCCTCCTCTGTTCTCATCCCAGCTTGCCGAGTCCAGCGTTCCCTCCGCTCAAGCGTTTGTCCAACGTTGTGAGCGCACCTGGAGGAGGGTGAGGTCTGCACTTTGCCGTTACAGGGCACAGACTGTGAGAGCCGCCAATAAACGCAGGATTAAGAGTCCAAGGTATTGTTGCGGACAGAGAGTGTGGCTTTCCACTCGCAACCTTCCTCTTACGACAGCTTCTCGTAAGTTGACTCCGCGGTTCATTGGTCCGTTCCGTGTCTCCCAGGTCGTCAATCCTGTCGCTGTGCGACTGCTTCTTCCGCGACATCTTCGTCGCGTCCATCCTGTCTTCCATGTCTCCTGTGTCAAGCCCTTTCTTCGCACTCCCGTTCGTCTTCCCTCCCCCTCCCGTCCTTGTCGAGAGCGCACCTATTTACAAGGTACATAAGATCATGGACATGCGTTCTCGGGGACGGGGTCACCAATACTTAGTGGATTGGGAGGGTTACGGTCCTGAGGAGAGGAGTTGGGTTCCGTCTCGGGACGTGCTGGACCGTTCACTCATTGATGATTTCCTCCGTTGCCGCCAGGATTCCTCCTCGAGTGCGCCAGGAGGCGCTCGGTGAGTGGGGGGGTACTGTCATGTTTTGTCATTTATTATCTTGTCTTGTCCCTGTGCTTCCCATTCTATTCGTTTCCCTCTGCTGGTCTTATTAGGTTCTTTCCCTTTTTCTATCCCTCTATCCCTCTATCCCTTCTATCCCTCGTCATTTCGAGTGAAAGTTGTGTTTTTTGATTGTATTTACTTTACTGGATTAAAGACTCTGTTTTCGCCAAGTCGCTTTTGGGTCCTCTTTCACCAGCATGACACCTTCCGTGGCCTCCAACTGCTCTTAAATGCTAGTAAAACGAAATGCATGCTCTTCAACCGATCGCTGCCCGCACCCTCTCGACTAGCATCACTACTCTGGACGGTTCTGACTTAGAATATGTGGACAACTATAAATACCTAGGTCTCTGGCTAAACTGTGAACTCTCCTTTCAGACTCATATTAAGCATCTCCAATCCAAAATTAAATCAATAATCAGCTTCCTATTTCACAACAAAGCCTCCTTCATTCATGCTGCCAAACATACCCTCGTAAAACTGACTATCCTACCGATCCTTGACTTCGGCGTTGTCATTTACAAAATAACATCCAACACTCTACTCTGAAAATTGGTTGCAGTCTTTCACAGTGACATGAGTTTTGTCACCAAAGCCCCATATACTACCCACCACTGTGACCTGTATGCTCTCATTGGCTGGGCCTCGCTAAATATTCTCCGCCAAACCCACTGGCTCTAGGTCATCTATAAGTCTTTGCTAGGTAAAGCCCCACCTTATCTCAGCTCACTACTCACCATAGCAACACCCACCAGCAGATATATTTCACTGGTCATCCCCAAAGCCAACACCTCATCTGGCCGCCTTTCCTTCCAGTTCTCTGCCAGTTCTCTGCTGCCAACGAATTACAAAAATCACTGAAGTTGGAGACTTATATCTCCCTCACTAACTTTAAGCATCAGCTGTCAGAGCAGCTTACCAATTGCTGCAGCTGTACACAGCCCATCTGTAAATAGCCCATTCAACCAACTACCTACCTCATCACATATTTGTTTTTGTTTTTCTGTTTTTTTGCACAGTATTTCTACTTGCACATCCTCATGTGCACATCTATCACTCCCGTGTTAATTGCTAAATTGTAATTACTTCGCCACTATGGCCTATGTATTGCCTTACCTCCTTACTTCATTTGTACACACTGTATACAGATTTTTCTATTGTGTTATTGACTGTATGTTTGTTTATCCCATGTGTCTCTCTGTTGTTGTTTTTGTCGCACTGCTTTGCTTTCTTTATCGTGGCCAGGTCGCAGTTGTAAATGAGAACTTGTTCTCAACTGCCTACCTGGTTAAATAAAGGTGAAATTGTAAAAATTAAAGACTCCAGGCACCTGAGACATGGAGACTGCTAACAACAACAGCTCTCCCTCACATCTACGCTGCTGCTAAAATGATTACTGATTAGATTCATCACCATGCTACTGTTCTTTGGTTATTATTATTTTACTTTTATTTAACTAGGCAAGTCAGTTAAGAACAAATCTTTTTTTACAATGATGGCCTACACTGGCTAAACCCAGAGGATGCTGAGCCAATTGTGCACCTCCCTATGGGACTCCGAGTCACGGCCAGATGTGATGCAGCCTGGATTTGAACCAGGGACTGTAGTGACGCCTCTTGCACTGATATCCAATGCCATTACCATTAGTGTCTATCTATGTATCCTGTTACTGGATACTATTACTCCTATTTACATGTACTGTACGTATATACAGTTGCAGTTGGAACTTTCCATACACTTATGTTGTAGTCATTAAAACGTGTTTTTCAACCACTCCACAAATGTCTTGTTATGAAACTATAGTTTTGGCAAGTCGGTTAGGACATCTACTTTGTGCATGACAGAAGTCATTTTTCAAACAATTGCTTACAGGCAGATTATTTCACTTATAATTCACTGTATCACAATTCCAGTGGGTCAGAAGTTTACATACACTAAGTTGACTGTGCCTTTAAACAGCTTGGGAAATTCCAGAAAAGGATGTCATGGCTTTAGAAGCCTCTGATAGGCTAATTGACATAATTTGAGTCAATTGGAGGTGTACCTGTGGCTGTATTTCAAGGCCGACCTTCAAACTCAGTGCCTCGTTGCTTGACATCATGGGAAAATCAAAAGAAATCAGCCAAGACCTCAGAAAAACAATTGTAGACCTCCACAAGTCTGGTTCATCCTTGGGAACAATTTCAAAATGCCTGAAGGTACCACGTTCATCTGTACAAACAATAGTATGCAAGTATAAACACCATGGGACCACGCAGCCGTCATACCGCTCAGGAAGGAGACATGTTCTGTCTCCTAGAGATGAACGTACTTTCGTGCGAAAAGTGCAAATCAATCCCAGAACAACAGCAAAGGACCTTGTGAAGATGCTGGATATAGATACAAAAGTATCCACAGTACAACAAGTCCTTTATCAACATAACCTGACAGGCCGCTCAGCAAGGAAGAAGCCACTGCTCCAAACCGCCATTAAAAAAAAGCCAGACTACGGTTTGCAACTGCACATGGGGACAAAGATTGTACTTTTTGGAGAAATGTCCTCTGGTCTGATGAAACAAAAATGGAACTGTTTGGCCATAATGACCATCGTTATGTTGGGAGGAAAAAGGGGGAGGCTTGCAAGCCAAAGAACACCATCCCAACAGTGAAGCACGGGGTGGCAGCATCATGTTGTGGGGATGCTTTGCTGCATGAGGGACCGGTGCACTTCACAAAATAGATGGCTTCGTGAGAAAGGAAAATGACCTAAGACAGGGAATTTTTACTAGGATTAAGTGTCAGGAATTGTGAAAAATTTAGTTTAAATGTATTTGGCTAAGGTGTATGTTAACTTCCGACTTCAACTGTATTTTCGTTAGTACCATAAGTATTTTATATTCCTGCTACCAGTCACTTTTCTGCCCTGTTTACATGTATAACCGCCTATCACGCCGACACTGACACTCGTACACCCACACCCACACACTCACACTGACCCCCACACACTCACAATAACACCCACACACTCACACTGACCCCCACACACTCACACTGACCCCCACACACTCACAATAACACCCACACACTCACACTGACCCCCACACACTCACAATAACACCCACACACTCACACTGACCCCCACACACTCACACTGACCCCCACACACTCACAATAACACCCACACACTCACACTGACCCCCACACACTCACAATAACACCCACACACTCACACTGACCCCCACACACTCACACTAACACCCACACACTCACACTAACACCCACACACTCACACTGACCCCCACACACTCACAATAACACCCACACACTCACACTGACCCCCACACACTCACACTGACCCCCACACACTCACAATAACACCCATACACTCACACTGACCCCCACACACTCACAATAACACCCACACACTCACACGAACACCCACACACTCACACTAACAACCACATACTTACACTAACACCTACACACTCACTCTTACACCCACACACTCAGTAACACCCACACACTTACATTTACATTTACATTTAAGTCATTTAGCAGACGCTCTTATCCAGAGCGACTTACAAATTGGTGCATTCACCTTATGACATCCAGTGGAACAGTCACTTTACAATAGTGCATCTAAATCTTAAAGGGGGGGGGATACTTATCCTATCCTAGGTATTCCTTAAAGAGGTGGGGTTTCAGGTGTCTCCGGAAGGTGGTGATTGACTCCGCTTTCCTGGCGTCGTGAGGGAGTTTGTTCCACCATTGGGGGGCCAGAGCAGCGAACAGTTTTGACTGGGCTGAGCGGGAGCTGTACTTCCTCAGTGGTAGGGAGGCGAGCAGGCCAGAGGTGGATGAACGCAGTGCCCTTGTTTGGGTGTAGGGCCTGATCAGAGCCTGGAGGTACTGAGGTGCCGTTGACCCTCACAGCTCCGTAGGCAAGCACCATGGTCTTGTAGCGGATGCGAGCTTCAACTGGAAGCCAGTGGAGAGAACGGAGGAGCGGGGTGACGTGAGAGAACTTGGGAAGGTTGAACACCAGACGGGCTGCGGCGTTCTGGATGAGTTGAAGGGGTTTAATGGCACAGGCAGGGAGCCCAGCCAACAGCGAGTTGCAGTAATCCAGACGGGAGATGACAAGTGCCTGGATTAGGACCTGCGCTGCTTCCTGTGTGAGGCAGGGTCGTACTCTGCGGATGTTGTAGAGCATGAACCTGCAGGAACGGGCCACCGCCTTGATGTTGGTTGAGAACGACAGGGTGTTGTCCAGGATCACACCAAGGTTCTTAGCGCTCTGGGAGGAGGACACAATGGAGTTGTCAACCGTGATGGCGAGATCATGGAACGGGCAGTCCTTCCCCGGGAGGAAGAGCAGCTCCGTCTTGCCGAGGTTCAGCTTGAGGTGGTGATCCGTCATCCACACTGATATGTCTGCCAGACATGCAGAGATGCGATTCGCCACCTGGTCATCAGAAGGGGGAAAGGAGAAGATTAGTTGTGTGTCGTCTGCATAGCCAGGATGGGAGAGACCATGTGAGGTTATGACAGAGCCAAGTGACTTGGTGTATAGCGAGAATAGGAGAGGGCCTAGAACAGAGCCCTGGGGGACACCAGTGGTGAGAGCGCGTGGTGAGGAGACAGATTCTCGCCACGCCACCTGGTAGGAGCGACCTGTCAGGTAGGACGCAATCCAAGCGTGGGCCGCGCCGGAGATGCCCAACTCGGAGAGGGTGGAGAGGAGGATCTGATGGTTCACAGTGTCGAAGGCAGCCGATAGATCTAGAAGGATGAGAGCAGAGGAGAGAGAGTTAGCTTTAGCAGTGCGGAGCGCCTCCGTGATACAGAGGAGAGCAGTCTCAGTTGAATGACTAGTCTTGAAACCTGACTGATTTGGATCAAGAAGGTCATTCAGAGAGAGATAGCGGGAGAGCTGGCCAAGGACGGCACGTTCAAGAGTTTTGGAGAGAAAAGAAAGAAGGGATACTGGTCTGTAATTGTTGACATCGGAGGGATCGAGTGTAGGTTTTTTCAGAAGGGGTGCAACTCTCGCTCTCTTGAAGACGGAAGGGACGTAGCCAGCGGTCAGTGATGAGTTGATGAGCGAGGTGAGGTAAGGGAGAAGGTCTCCGGAAATGGTCTGGAGAAGAGGGGAGGGGATATGGTCAAGCGGGCAGGTTGTTGTGCGGCCGGCCGTCACAAGACGCGAGATTTAATCTGGAGAGAGAGGGGAGAAAGAGGTCAGAGCACAGGGTAGGGCAGTGTGAGCAGAACCAGCGGTGTCGTTTGACTTAGCAAACGAGGATCGGATGTCGTCGACCTTCTTTTCAAAATGGTTGACGAAGTCGTCTGCAGAGAGGGAGGGGGAGGGGATTCAGGAGGGAGGAGAAGGTGGCAAAGAGCTTCCTAGGGTTAGAGGCAGATGCTTGGAATTTAGCGTGGTAGAAAGTGGCTTTAGCAGCAGAGACAGAGGAGGAAAATGTAGAGAGGAGGGAGTGAAAGGATGCCAGGTCCGCAGGGAGGCGAGTTTTCCTCCATTTCCGCTCGGCTGCCCGGAGCCCTGTTCTGTGAGCTCGCAATGAGTCATCGAGCCACGGAGCGGGAGGGGAGGACCGAGCCGGCCTGGAGGATAGGGGACATAGAGAGTCAAAGGATGCAGAGAGGGAGGAGAGGAGGGTTGAGGAGGCAGAATCAGGAGATAGGTTGGAGAAGGTTTGAGCGGAGGGAAGAGATGATAGGATGGAAGAGGAGAGAGTAGCGGGGGAGAGAGGAAGGTTGGGACGGCGCGATACCATCCGAGTAGGGGCAGTGAGGGAGGTGTTGGATGAGAGCGAGAGGGAAAAGGATACAAGGTAGTGGTCGGAGACTTGGAGGGGAGTTGCAATGAGGTTAGTGGAAGAACAGCATCTAGTAAAGATGAGGTCGAGCGTATTGCCTGCCTTGTGAGTAGGGGGGAAGGTGAGAGGGTGAGGTCAAAAGAGGAGAGGAGTGGAAAGAAGGAGGCAGAGAGGAATGAGTCAAAGGTAGACGTGGGGAGGTTAAAGTCGCCCAGAACTGTGAGAGGTGAGCCGTCCTCAGGAAATGAGCTTATCAAGGCATCAAGCTCATTGATGAACTCTCCGAGGGAACCTGGAGGGCGATAAATGATAAGGATGTTAAGCTTGAAAGGGCTGGTAACTGTGACAGCATGGAATTCAAAGGAGGCGATAGACAGATGGGTAAGGGGAGAAAGAGAGAATGACCACTTGGGAGAGATGAGGATCCCGGTGCCACCACCCCGCTGACCAGAAGCTCTCGGGGTGTGCGAGAACACGTGGGCGGACGAAGAGAGAGCAGTAGGAGTAGCAGTGTTGTCTGTGGTGATCCATGTTTCCGTTAGTGCCAAGAAGTCGAGGGACTGGAGGGAGGCATAGGCTGAGATGAACTCTGCCTTGTTGACCGCAGATCGGCAATTCCAGAGGCTACCGGAGACCTGGAACTCCACGTGGGTCGGGCGCGCTGGGACCACCAGATTAGGGTGGCCGCGGCCACGCGGTGTGGAGCGTTTGTATGGTCTGTGCAGAGAGGAGAGAACAGGGATAAACAGACACATAGTTAACAGGCTACAGAAGAGGCTACGCTAATGCAAAGGAGATTGGAATGACAAGTGGACTACACGTCTCGACTGTTGGAGGTGGTGTATTCTACAGCATCCCACTGCATGCATTACCATTTCATTACATTTATTTCTTACATGTATTCTTATAGCTCAAAAAGCCCAGCAGTAAGACCACCGTGTGTGTGTGTGTGTGTGTGTGTGTGTGTGTGTGTGTGTGTGTGTGTGTGTGCGTGCGTGCGTGCGTGCGTGTGTCCGTGTGTCCGTGCGTGCGTGTATGTGTGTCCGTGTGTCCGTGCGTGTATGTGTGTCCATGCGTGTGTGTGTGTGTCCATTTAACACTACACTGATTTGCCAGGGGATATGAATTAGTGCTTTCTCCTGTAATGGGAATGATTCAGGGGAATGTCACAGGAGCAAAATATATTGAGCTTTTTCACCCTCTTCTTTTCTTTGCTCTTAATTGCCTGGGAAAAAGGCAAGCGAGTGCCATTTCTATATGCAGAGTCAATAGGGCTGACTACAAGTAATGTTAATAGACTCTCTTGCTGCTCCACAGCCTCCCAGGCCAGTCTCTAAAGAGAGTCCTCTCCACCAGCCTCTTTAGGAGTAAACCAGGGGCTTCTTCTGTGCCAATCATTAATGAAACCGTCCTCCTCTTCGCTCCAGGACTGAGTAAGAATGCTGACGCCACGGCCGCCCTATTTCCCCGGCAGCAGCTTGTGGCTCTGTCACCATGGTTATTCATATAGCTAACATACTGAAGCGCCGTGGTACACATGCTTCTGTTCATACTGTAGCATGCCTGTGTGTGTGAAATGCTTTATGTCAGCATTTTAGGGAAGACTAAGTGAGTGAACCGTTCTCATCATTCGTTCTCCTTCTGTCTCTGTAGTTTATTACTGGAACATGACACACTGCTTCCTTACGTTCTCCCCTCCTTTCCTGGACACTCTGTCATGGAGTGTTACGGTGCTCCAGTGTGGGAATATGTGTGCTTGGCCGTGCTCTGGGTCTGTTAATGGTAATGAGTTTATAAATCAAAGGATTACCTGAGTGCTGTTTCCAGGGTCCTCAGTAAAAGCAGAGAGATGTGATGATCAAAGGCCTGTAATAGTGGAGCTGTGGACTCTGGGAGGCTGCCACCGGAGGTGTGTGCCCTACTCCTGGCTCTGATTGGATGGGTTAAGGGTTGGTCATGCATAGTGAGGTCAGAGCAGCCAATCATGAAAGGGAAGCAGTGAGAGGGGAAGGGATAACTTGAGCCTGTCGCTCTGGCAGCCAGAGGGTGTGTGTGCATGCGCGCCTATGTGTGTTTCTGGGGGTCAGAGGTCATCCTTCCCTTGGTTGTTCCACTTCCTCGCCTCTCTGGTGTTTGACACGGTGCGTTTTAAGAGCTGCGAGGCCTGCTGCATTCCTCCTCAGCAGACAGAACAGCAGCCTTGCTACCCTACCCTCATTAGATGCTCAATTTCGGTGAGTCCATGGGGAAAGTGGAGCGCAGATCATTAGCGATTTGGAGGGAGCGATTTGTTTTGCTCCACAAGTTGTTTAGCATTACATGTCTATAGTGCTGACGATGTCTTAACTACCCTTAGTTTTAACATCTAATGTTGCCATAAATCACATGTGGCACTTATCCTTATGTGTGCTGGGGTATGAGTCTGCTGTTAGGGGTGTGTGTGCGATGCGGTGCCTACATGTGTGTGTGTGTGTTTGGGAGTGAGAGATGGACCTGACCTCTGGCCATAACTCAGAGCCTGCTACTGCTGCCAGATCTATTGCTCGGTTCTGTTCTGATCTCCCTCTCTTGCTGTTTCTGGGTCCTGCTTCCTCTCCTTTCTCTCTCTCTCTTTCACTCACGCACACACACACACACACACACACACACACACACACACACACACACACACACACACACACACACACACACACACACACACACACACACACACACACACACACACACACACACACACACACACACACACACACACACACACACACACACACACACACACACACACACACACACAGGCTCACACAGGCTCACACCATCTGTCTCGCTTTGTGTCGGTCTCTGTCTTTTTCACTTCATGTCTCTGTCTCTTCTTTAAACTCACACACAGAGACACAAACTCTGGCACGACATATCTGTTTCTCCCTTGGTCCCTCTCCCTCATCTCCATGGTGTATATTGACCCCGAAAGTCATGGAGGTAATTGGAGTAACAGTATTGTCAAGACGATACATCAGTACATCAGGTACAGTATCGTTCTTCCCCATGTTTTCCCTGCTTTCTCCTTCTTTTCACCCAGTGAAACATATTTGGACCTAGTCATTAGAGAGTTGTGCGAGGTCTGCTCCTGGTATTGATTCTACTGTCCAATCTCATTTATTTTACATGGCTTTTCCACTCCCAGGAGCTCACCAGGTATCTATGCTGCTTTGTGATGGAGGGCTTGGGTAAATAAGGCTTTGTGATGGAGGGCTTGGGTAAATAAGGCTTTGTGATGGAGGGCTTGGGTAAATAAGGCTTTGTGATGGAGGGCTTGGGTAAATAAGGCTTTGTGATGGAGGGCTTGGGTAAATAAGGCTTTGTGATGGAGGGCTTGGGTAAATAAGGCTTTGTGATGGAGGGCTTGGGTAAATAAGGCTTTGTGATGGAGGGCTTGGGTAAATAAGGCTTTGTGATGGAGGGCTTGGGTAAATAAGGCTTTGTGATGGAGGGCTTGGGTAAATAAGGCTTTGTGATGGAGGGCTTGGGTAAATAAGGCTTTGTGATGGAGGGCTTGGGTAAATAAGGCTTTGTGATGGAGGGCTTAGGTAAATAAGGCTTTGTGATGGAGGGCTTGGGTAAATAAGGCTTTGTGATGGAGGGCTTGGGTAAATAAGGCTTTGTGATGGAGGGCTTGGGTAAATAAGGCTTTGTGATGGAGGGCTTGGGTAAATAAGGCTTTGTGATGGAGGGCTTGGGTAAATAAGGCTTTGTGATGGAGGGCTTGGGTAAATAAGGCTTTGTGAAGGAGGGCTTGGGTAAATAAGGCTTTGTGATGGAGGGCTTGGGTAAATAAGGCTTTGTGATGGAGGGCTTGGGTAAATAAGGCTTTGTGATGGAGGGCTTGGGTAAATAAGGCTTTGTGATGGAGGGCTTGGGTAAATAAGGCTTTGTGATGGAGGGCTTGGGTAAATAAGGCTTTGTGATGGAGGGCTTGGGTAAATAAGGCTTTGTGATGGAGGGCTTGGGTAAATAAGGCTTTGTGATGGAGGGCTTGGGTAAAAATGAAGGCTTTTAAGGCTTTGTGATGGAGGGCTTGGGTAAATAAGGCTTTGTGATGGAGGGCTTAGGTAAATAAGGCTTTGTGATGGAGGGCTTGGGTAAATAAGGCTTTGTGATGGAGGGCTTGGGTAAATAAGGCTTTGTGATGGAGGGCTTGGGTAAATAAGGCTTTGTGATGGAGTGCTTAGGTAAATAAGGCTTTGTGATGGAGGGCTTGGGTAAATAAGGTTTTGTGATGGAGGGCTTGGGTAAATAAGGCTTTGTGATGGAGGGCTTGGGTAAATAAGGCTTTGTGATGGAGGGCTTGGGTAAATAAGGCTTTGTGATGGAGGGCTTGGGTAAATAAGGCTTTGTGATGGAGGGCTTGGGTAAATAAGGCTTTGTGATGGAGGGCTTGGGTAAATAAGGCTTTGTGATGGAGGGCTTGGGTAAATAAGGCTTTGTGATGGAGGGCTTGGGTAAATAAGGCTTTGTGATGGAGGGCTTGGGTAAATAAGGCTTTGTGATGGAGGGCTTGGGTAAATAAGGCTTTGTGATGGAGGGCTTGGGTAAATAAGGCTTTGTGATGGAGGGCTTGGGTAAATAAGGCTTTGTGATGGAGGGCTTGGGTAAATAAGGCTTTGTGATGGAGGGCTTGGGTAAATAAGGCTTTGTGATGGAGGGTTTGGGTAAATAAGGCTTTGTGATGGAGGGCTTGGGTAAATAAGGCTTTGTGATGGAGGGCTTAGGTAAATAAGGCTTTGTGATGGAGGGCTTGGGTAAATAAGGCTTTTGATGATGGTAAATAAGGCTTTGGGATTAGGTAAATAAGGCTTTGTGATGGAGGGCTTGGGTAAATAAGGCTTTGTGATGGAGGGCTTGGGTAAATAAGGCTTTGTGATGGAGGGCTTGGGTAAATAAGGCTTTGTGATGGAGGGCTTAGGTAAATAAGGCTTTGTGATGGAGTGCTTAGGTAAATAAGGCTTTGTGATGGAGGGCTTGGGTAAATAAGGCTTTGTGATGGAGGGCTTGGGTGGAAGGTGGGAAATTCCCATTGATTCCCTGAAGATCCATGTATTGATCCTGAAGGATCATCTTTTGTGTTCTCTGTTCACCCCTTCATCCCAGCATGGAGGTAAACCCCAGGCCTGTGGACTCAGTGCTCACTCTCTTTCAGAAACACAGACAGAGATACACACACGGACATGGACACACCATGGTAGCCCAGTGTTTTCAGTCACGAGTGCCAATGAGCTCATTATGGACTGCACATTAAGAAGTGTTTCTGAGATGATGTCACCCTGTAATGGTGTCACTCTCTGTTCTGGGCGAAGGCTAACGATGCTGTCATTCCACCAGCCAGTCCCTTATACAGATCCTAGTGTAGGACCTGATCGTGATCGTATACAAAAGATACGTGATCGTATATAAATGTACGGTTTGAAATGAATATGTTTTAGTCAAATAATATAGCTGTTTTGGCTTCTTGCGGCCAATTTGCAGTCTTAAAAAAGAAAAGGTCTGAATGTAATTGATGATCCCTTTCCTATACCATCGTTGGTCCTGGATGAGCATGATATCTCACCTCCTGCTGAGTATCTAAAGCTGTAAAAGATGGGTGCACATATCTCACTGCTCTGTGAGCCTTCATTTTCATGTAAAGAGGGATGACACTGGCACATCACTAGAATCTGTCTGCTCCACTGTACCCAGGGGATTGTGGGTATGCGCGCTGTGTGTGATCGCTCCATATAATGCAACCTTAAGAAAGTGTTAAAACACGTCCTACACCTTAACCGAGGATAACATTTTCATGTGCTGAGGTCCACATTATTTGACAGCCTTACCCACATAAGCTAGTTATGTATGTAAATGGTGCCACACACTCAGGGAAACATAACAGAGAAAAACGATTTAGCCTCATTTGTAATTCCCAGGTGCTAAAAAGAGCAGGTTGAGTAATATGTTAAAGTTGGATTTTAAACAGGGGCTGCCAGTTAAGTCAACTGAAAAGTAAAGTTTTCTGCATTTATTACGAAGTCCCCTTTAGTATCTGCCGGAAAATGACGATTGAAAACTCTCCGGAATGCTACAGCATCTGATTTGCTCTTGTTCTACTTTAAATACATTAAAGTGGCTCTGGCAGAATCAGCTTTTTAAGCAAAGGTCACTTGACGTTTCATTGATTTAGCATTTTAATGTTATTTGCGTAGCCTCTCTCTCTCTGCGGGGGAATGGCATTATGCAGGCAAGGAGAGTGTGTGTGCAGTGTGCTGTTTGCTGCTGGTGAGAGGCTGTGAACGCTGCCTGGGTGTAGCTCAGTGGAGACGGGGGACGGGGCTAGACCTGCCACTCTCTAACTAGTATAAGATACAGCCAAGACCCCTCACCTCTGCAGCAGCCACCCCAGCCAGTCAGCTACCCAGCCAGTCAGCCACCCAGCCTGTCAGCCACCCAGCCTGTCAGCCACCCAGCCAGTCAGCTACCCAGCCTGTCAGCCACCCAGCCTGTCAGCCACACAGCCTGTCAGCCACCCAGCCAGTCATCTACCCAGCCAGCCAGCCACCCAGCCAGTCAGCCACCCAGCCAGTCAGCCACCCAGCCAGTCAGCCACCCAGCCAGTCAGCCACCCAGCCAGTCAGCGACCCAGCCAGTCAGCCACCTAGCCAGTCAGCCACCTAGCCAGTCAGCCACCTAGCCAGTCAGCCACCCAGCCAGTCAGCCACCCAGCCAGACAGCCACCCAGCCAGTCAGCCACCCAGCCAGTCAGCCACCCACCCAGCCAGTCAGCCACCCAGCCAGTCAGCCACCCAGCCTGTCAGCCACCCAGCCTGTCAGTCACCCAGCCAGTCAGCCACCCATCCAGCCTGTCAGTCACCCAGCCCGTCAGCCACCCAGCCCGTCAGTCACCCAGCCTGTCAGTCACCCAGCCAGTCAGCCACCCAGCCAGTCAGCCAGCCAGTCAGCCACCCAGCCAGTCAGCCACCCAGCTAGTCAGCCATCCAGCCCGTCAGCCACCCAGCCTGTCAGCCACCCAGCCTGTCAGTCACCCAGCCTGTCAGTCACCCAGCCAGTCAGCCACCCAGCCAGTCAGCCACCCAGCCAGTCAGCCACCCAGCCCGTCAGCCATCCAGCCCGTCAGCCACCCAGCCCGTCAGCCACCCAGCCTGTCAGTCACCCAGCCACTAACACTTGTTGCCAGCCTTCACATTGAAAATCCATGTGTTGTCATTAGTCCGTTTACATTTTTGTCTCAGCGAAGGTGTTGGCACCTCTCCCTGTCTCTATTGATTCCGGCTCCTCTTTAATAATCTCAGAAAAGTGTAGTCCTGCTCTCCTGCCATGTTGGGGCAACAGAATAGGACTACCCACCCAGGATTACCAGACAGGAATGACACACCTCTATCTGACACCCTAGGAAGAGAGGAAGGGAGAATGGGGAGGATGAGTGGAGGGAAGGAAGGGGAGAGGGCTTGTGTGCCTGTAAGTGTTGGCTCTGTAAGTAGGGTAGAGGAGCGAGGGGTGGAAGACCAATATAGGGGTAGAGGGTCAGACTGCCCCTGTGGGAGGGCCTGGGCTGGTGAGGGGTGTTGTTCTGTGTTTCTGTCATCCTGGAAGACAATGCAACCCAGCCAGCAGTAGAGAATATCCATCAGACAGTAGAGCCTGTTCACTGGTATCAGAGGCTCTGTGGTGGCTGTAGTGAGTGTATGGATCAGTGGGTTGTTTCTCTAATAGAACATTATAGGCTCAGGTTATGAATAACTCCCAGTAAGACTGAGCCAGACTCTCTGGTTACAGGGAGTACTCTCTCCATCTGCCATAATAAGGCAACTGGAGCTGGCTCTCTGAGCTTTAAATTAAACAAAATAATCCTTGATTTACTTGCTCTTGCGTTTGTATATCAGTGTGTCATGAATTTGTGTGGTAGGAGTGTGTGTTTGTTGAGTGGGCACGCAGTGAGATGTTTCGGTCAGCAGCCTATGATTTATTTAGTCTTAGTCTTGGGTGTAGTAGCATATCCAAAGTGCTGGTCTCCGCAGCTCCCTCTGTGGGCCAGTGGTGGTAGTGCTTGGTGGGTGGTGACGACGGAGGCTTGGCCCTGACCACACAGGGTGTAATAGTGCAGTGGAAACTGTGCTGTCAGTTAATAGAGGAGCTGCCTCTCTCAGTGTGTGGCAGTGGGAGAGAGTGCGATGACAGTAGAGCTCTCCTGCAGAGAGGGCAGGTGTGTTAACCCCTCTCCCTGTTTCTCTCTTTCTCTCTCTCGCTCTCTGCTCTCTTGGTCTGCTCACCCAGCCGCCACTCTCTCCTCCCGCACTCCGCTGTGACAAATGGCTCCTGACGGCTGATTTGTTGGTTGTCAAAAGTGGTCCTTGTGCCGCCGACGAGGGGGAGGTGGATCGAGCTGGAAAACAAGCTGCATCTTCCAATTTTCCAGCTCCGCCACCGCTTCTGGCAGAAACACTGGCAGGCAGGCGGCCCACAGAAACACTGGCAGGCAGGCAGCCCACAGAAACACTGGCAGGCAGGCAGCCCACAGAAACGCTGGCAGGCAGGCAGCCCACAGAAACACTGGCAGGCAGGCAGGCAGCCCACACAAACACTGGCAGGCAGGCAGCCCACAGAAACACTGGCAGGCAGGCAGCCCACAGAAACACTGGCAGGCAGGCAGCCCACGGCAAGCCAAGATGTCACTTCTCAAATTGATATTCTCTCGGTCTGACATAGAATGCATCAAATTAATAGCTGTTCATGATTTATCAGCGTATTCATTCATTTTCATTCAACCTCAGTGATTCCCAGCTTTTCCTGGGTTTTGTAAGCTCCTTTTGCACTAGAGGTGTTTCAGAGACATCCTCCGGCATTAGTAATGACAAGGGAACTAGGAAAAAAGGGAAAATAGGGTGAGAGAAAGACAGTACTTTTGAAACAGCCGTAAAACCCAGGCGTTAGTTGGGAGGGGCGACCAACTTTCCTTCCCACCAGCTACCCCAGGATGTCCCGACGAACTTCTAGAGGAAGTCATCAAAGCCTGAGTTCTCTCCCATGACAGTAGTTAGAACATTGTGCTTTCTGTCCTGCATAGACAGTTAATCTCCCCAACACTCCTCAGGGACATTAGAAATTAAAATCTTGCCTTGTCCTACATGCCCCTGGGCCATGTGGTTACAGTAACATGAAGCACTAAACCTGCACCTGGGCCATGTGGTTACAGTAACATGAAACACTAAACCTGCCCCTGGGCCATGTGGTTACAGTAACATGAAACACTAAACCTGCCCCTGGGCCATGTGGTTACAGTAACATGAAACGCTAAACCTGCCCCATGGGCCATGTGGTTACAGTAACATGAAACGCTAAACCTGCCCCTGGGCCATGTGGTTACAGTAACATGAAACGCTAAACCTGCCCCTGGGCCATGTGGTTACAGTAACATGAAACACTAAACCTGCCCCTGGGCCATGTGGTTACAGTAACCAGCAGCAGTCATTCTATAGAGAGCTTTAGGAGTGTCTCTAAGTGCATGCTAAATGACTTAAATGTAAATGTAAAATGTGAATGTGACTAATGTGCACTACACAATCTGAGATGAGTCAAAGGTCACAGTGGAATAGAGGGGGCTGCTCTGGGTTATTTACCCATGGTCCTCTTCTCTTATTAGCCCTTTCTGTCTCCTTATCTCCTCTTATGTCATCCTGTGTTCTGTATGTCATCCTGGCTCCTTCACCCCTGACCTCCGACCCTGTTTAGGCTCCCTTAAGCTCTGGAGGTTGCTGACTGTTGAAATGTTGTTGATATTATGGACTGGGTGTTTGTGTTCCAAGTTGGCTGATTGTATAATTTTATGGTATTCACAGTTATTATCAAATAAAATCACATTTTATTTGTCACATGCTTGGTAAACAACAGGTGTGGACTAACAGTTAAATGCTTCCTTACGGGCCCTTCCCAACAATGCAGAGAAATAGAAAGATAACAGAAAGATAATAACACTAAATACATCATGTGTAATGACACCTTGGCTATATACACAGGGTACCAGTACCGAGTCAATGTGCAGAGGTAAGAGGTCATTGATGTACGTATAGGGGTGGCAGGTAGCCTAGTGGTTAGAGTGTTGGACTAGTAACCGAAAGGTTGCAAGATTGAATCCCCTTGCTGACAAGGTAAAAAATCAGTCTTTCTGCCCCTGAACAAGGCAGTTAACCCACTGTCATTGAAAATAAGAATTTGTTCTTAACTGACGTGACTAGTTAAATAAAAATAATAATAATATAGGTAGGGGTAAAGTGACTAGGTAGCAGGATAGACAGTAGCAGCCGTGTATGTGATGAGTCAAAAGAGTAGGTGCAAAGGGGAGGTCAATGCAGATAGTCCAGGTCCCTATTTGGTTAACTATTAGCGGATCTTATGGCTTGGGGGTAGAAGGTATGGGTATGATATAGGTTCAGTTTGGCAATGTGTTAACCATATTCAAGCTAAGACTACATTTCCTGTTTGACCCCTTGTCTTCTATTGGTGAATGAACATCCATATCTCTTCATCACATAGTCTGTTGAGCTCCATTATAATGACTGGATTATGGTGTGTGAGAATGACTTTAAAGCAGCAGCTATGTGTTTATGTGTTTATCCAGTGTGGCATCATTGTAAATAAGAATGTGTTCTTACCTGACTTGCCCAGTTAAATCAAAACATTTATGGTAATGCTTGTTTAAGCCCAGGCTGAGGTGATCTTTACTGTCTGTCTGTCTGTCTGTCTGTCTGTCTGTCTGTCTGTCTGTCTGTCTGTCTGTCTGTCTGTCTGTCTGTCTGTCTGTCTGTCTGTCTGTCTGTCTGTCTGTCTGTCTGTCTGTCTGTCTGTCTGTCTGTCTGTCTGTCTGTCTGTCTGTCTGTCTGTCTGTCTGTCTGTCTGTCTGTCTGTCTGTCTGTCTGTCTGTCTGTCTGTCTGTCTGTCTGTCTGTCTGTCTGTCTGTCTGTCTGTCTGTCTGTCTGTCTGTCTGTCTGTCTGTCTGTCTGTCTGTCTACAGTACTACAGGCTGCTTCTCATTCATTCCCACTTATTCTTTTATTGTCAAATTCTTTGTGTTTCCACTGTCTGTAGCTGTCTGTCTGTCTGTCTGTCTGTCTGTCTGTCTACAGTACTACAGGCTGCTTCTCATTCATTCCCACTTATTCTTTTATTCCAAATTCTTTGTGTTTCCACACTAGCTCTTCCTTTCTAACACAATGCAATAGAACATCATTTCACCTTTGAACCCGCACCATAAAGAAGGCAGATTGCTTTGTGCGTCAGCCATCAGAACAGCCCGAGAAAAGAGCAGAGCCGTTCCCTGGTGCGCCAAGGCTACAGTCGTCTTGTCTCATGGCCTTGTCTCCTTGATATAGGAAGGGGTTAAGCCTTTATTTTATAAATACCTTCAAACATCCCACGGTCAATGATACATTCAGATATGCCGAGTCCTGCATTAACATAAAAACGAGGTCTTGTTATACAGTGAAATTTCAATGAAGCGAACACAAAATGCATTTAATGAAATTCAGATGCTAAGGCCCCTGCTCCCATGAATCTCATTAAATGGGCTTTGTGCTGTTTTTCCATCTTCTCTTTGTGGAGAAGGTCCTCCAGTGCCTCTAATAAGGTCTGAGATTTCATCATATTCTTGATTTAGAGAAGACAATGTCTGTCTTGTTCAGTTGTTCCTCCCAGCGCTCACGCCATTCTGCCTCTCCAAAAGACGGGGGGCGGGCAGAGTTTCTCCATGCACCTCATGATAATAGCTGCATGGTGCATTTTCTTTTAATGCTGAAGTTTGCGAACATCCCCCTAACTCACTGTCTCTCTCTTCCTCTCTCTCTCTCTCTCTCTCTCTCTCTCTCTCTCTCTCTCTCTCTCTCTCTCTCTCTCTCTCTCTCTCTCTCTCTCTCTCTGTACAGGATTTGGCTTTGTAACTTTCGAGGGTGAAGACGTCGTAGAGAAAGTCTGTGAAATTCATTTTCATGAAATCAATAATAAAATGGTAAGTCTACTCTTCTTTTCAATTCCAGGTTGGTGTTGAAAGATTAATATTTGATTTCCTCTTTAATGGAGTGTTAATAGCTTAGAGTCAACGGTGTGTGTGGGGCGTAGGCGTGTGTGTGTGCTCGTGCATGACTGTATATATACGTGTGTGTGTGTGTGTGTGTGTGTGTGTGTGTGTGTGTGTGTGTGTGTGTGTGTGTGTGTGTGTGTGTGTGTGTGTGTGTGTGTGTGTGTGTGTGTGTGTGTGTGTGTGTGTGTGTGTGTGTGTGTGTGTGTGTGTGCATACATGTGCGTGCCTGTTTGTGTGCACTCTGTGGGTCTCTGGGTTTCTGGGATGGGGTAGCGCAGTGGTGTGTACTGCCCGGTAACTGTGAAATTGTGTGTGTGAGTTCCGCCTGTCACGTTGAGGGAGTGGCTTTCTTGCCCCTATATTCCCCAACCCATACAACACACACACCTTGAGTGCTGGCCAGCCAGGGAGAGAGTGTTGCTGGGAGAGCGTTGGCAGAGGAAGAGTTCATTAACCAGGGATTAGAGCCTTCCAGGAAGCCCAGTAATGATCTAACTCACCACCTCACTGCTGTTGTCTTCTGCTTCAAAGCACACAGTCGAAAGCTTATGGTCATTCCATCAGTTCAGCTCATCAGATGAATCAATTGAGCACGGCGTACTGTAGCCGTCAATGTTTCTGTCACACGTTGATAGATAGTAGACAGTTCTGAGTCTCTGTAGTAGCGGTTAGGCCCCTCCTGTCCCCCTGTGTGTGCACTGTGTGTAGTCTACTGACTGGGTTGGCCTGTGATGGGCTAGAGGGAATCATCTCTTCCTGTCACTCTACGGGCTGGGACTCCTCCCTTTACCACGTGGTCTCCTTCAGGGTCATAGACCTGAGTGACGGTGGTGGTGTAGTAGAAACAAGAGACCGACTCGTCCATGTATGGCCCTTACTTACCACAATATTTGTAACAGTCCCTCCCATAGGAATCACATGAGAAGAACAGAGAGGAAAGGAGACGGGTAGAAGAGAGGGGAGGGGAAAAGAGAGGAGAGGAGAGAATAGGGGGCGAGGAGAGAAGGAGAGCAGAGAAAGAGGAGAAACAGGCCTGGTTATCTGAGCTGGAGATCAGATATTGTAGTAATTCTGATCCCCCTCGTCTCCCTCTTCCATCCCTCCATCCCCTCTCCCTCTCTTTCTCCGTCACAGACAAGCTGCTCCTTGAGCCCAGGGACAGACACAGTGTCTGCTTGCAGATCTATGAGACCAAGACAATGCTATCGATTTTTATATGATATTGCATCAAATGGTTTCATCGTTCAGGGAGCACCAAGCCAGGGCTGCCATTTCGTTTTCCCTGCAGTGGTTTGGAGCATTGTTCGTGCCACCCATCGACACGCTGGATTGAATTGGACTAGCAGGGAATTGCATGAGATGGGATAACTTCAGAGAAATGGAGGAGAATAAAAAGCTACTTGAAATACTCCAGGTTATTTGTCTTGTTGAAAATAACAGAAGTTGATGTGCTGCACTCTCTCTGTGCGGTAATGAGATGGTTGAGCGTTTCTAAGACAACCGAGGAGAGGGTTAAACCGTTCCGGGGAGTTCAAGCAAGCTTCTTCCCATTTTCCTCTCTATTAGAATCCACTGGTAGAGCTTCAGATCAAAGCTTTATCTGAAGCATCATCTGCTAACAGCCTGTGCTGTTTATATTTGACTTGCTAATTCCATTCATCATCATTATTATGATTATTATTTAGTATACTCCTGTGGCAGGCAGGGTCCTGTATTCAGGCTGTTTTAGTGTCATCGTGTGTTTTGATGCCTCTCATCTCTGCTTCCTGCCATCTGTTGCATGTTGAACCCCTTCCTTTAATAGAGTATACAGTCAACTGTGTGCCAGGCGACCCGGCTCTGAGGGAATTCAGTAGAGATTGAAACACAGGCCACAGGTCCAGAGCAGTGGACGTTAGGGAAGAGTCTGCTAGTAAGGGTCAGATTGTGTAGGTGACGACAGAGCATGTGTCGCCCTCGTGAGGATTTCTCTCACGGCGCGACACTGCCTGCCTTTGATGTCCGCTCTAAGCACACGCAGCCGCCCATAAAACATTCAGCAGGCTTTTCCTCTGCCGGAGACAGAGGGGAGGGGGGTTGAACAGAACTCTCTTCAAATCCAAATGTCCCGCTTTGGCCCCTTAGAAAATCCGACAGAGTGCTGACATCTGGGAGAACAGGAAGGGGGCGAATGGAGGAGGGGAAGGAGGTTAGGATGGAGGAAGGGATGGAGGAGAGGAAGGAGGAGGGGATGGAGGAGGGGATGGAGGAGGGGAAGGAGGAGAGGATGGAGGAGAGGATGGAGGAGAGGGAGGAGGAGAGGGAGGAGGAGGAGATGAAGGAGGGGATGGAGGAGGGGATGTAGGAGGGGAAGGAGGAGAGGATGGAGGGAAAGCAGGGAAGATAAAAGGCTCAGGTTTTAACTTAGTATTTATTACAGGAGGATTTTTGGGGGGGATTTAATATCTGAGTTCACCCAATTAAGTCATTTCCGAAATAGACCTATTACGCTCCTGTGATCTCAGATAATTCATGGATATCCACTGGACAGGACTCCCTGTAATGTTAAGAGTTTTAATAATACCTCCTGGTGCTATCCCTTTGATGTGCCCTCCAGTAGGCCTGCCACTCTACCACTGACAGCACAGGCAGACAGACAGGCTGACAGACCACTCTTGGGAGTTTACATGAACTTCAGCACCTAGGTGAACCCTCCTCCCCCAAGCCTAGCTCATCATCTGGGGTCAGTGCACATTGAGATGTAATCTACCCATGGTGTGTGTGTGTGTGCTTGTGTGTGAACATATGCATGCCTGTGTGTGTGTGTGTGTGTGTGTGTGTGTGTGTGTGTGTGTGTGTGTGTGTGTGTGTGTGTGTGTGTGTGTGTGTGTGTGTGTGTGTGTGTGTGTGTGTGTGTGTGTGTGTGTGTGTGTGTGTGTGTGTGTGTGTGTGTGTGGGGTGCACTGGTGTGTGTGTGTGTGAGTGGATCCTGGAGGATTTACTCAATCACCCAGGGTTCATGTGTGGAGCAGCATAGCTCTACACTAAGGACAGGATATTTATAGCTAGGTTGACGTAGCGGAGGAATGTGGATGTCCATCTGACTGAGTGAAACTACCCCATCCTCTCTTCTACTCTCTGCTGTGGTCTGCCCACTAGGGGGGCTTCTGGCCTCTGGTGAACCATTGCCTGCCTTGCTGGGAAGTACCATGTCTCTCTCTCTATCTCTCTCTCTCTCTCTCTCTCTCTCTCTCTCTCTCTCTCTCTCTCTCTCTCTCTCTCTCTCTCTCTCTCTCTCTCTCTCCCCCCCCCCCCCTCTCCTTCCATTCCCAGCCTTTTCAGGTCTGATTACTGTGGAGCCCCACAGGGCAGGAGCAAGAGAGTGATTGAGGAAATGGCCTGTTCTCTCTGTCTCAATGTCATCCTGATCACCAACTTCCTCTCTGATTGTTACAGTGTGAGTTTTGCCTCATCTGCGAGGCGGCCAGGGGGACAGAGGCTGAATGACAATAAGGTCTCACTTTATCTCTCTAAATATCTCCAGGTAGCCCTGTGTATCGCCACCTGCTGGTGTGTGTGATAGACTAACACCTGCTCTATGCATTAAGTTTGCGCTGTCAAGTAGTAGAGGGGTGCTGATTGGGTAGCTTATTAGCCATTAGTCATTCAGCCACACCTCCTCATGGAGAGTGTCCCCTCAGTGTAATGGAGTAGAAGCATAGTGGAACTATAGTGTTGTAGTGGAACCAAGAAGCTGCAATCAGCGGTCCTCTGAGATGGTGTTGTGTGGAACCGTGTGGAGGGAGCTGTGAGAATCTGCTAGCACTTCAGCGCCAGTGTGACATTTATCAAGAGGCATAGGTTGTCATTAATATGTGAGCTGGGCCTAATGGGCTGCTGTTGGGCTGATGAGCCTGATGGATGACTGGCAGGACGGCCAGGGACGATGAGGGAGGGAGTGACACACTGTCTGTCAGTCAGCAGAGCACACACACACACACACACCATGTTACATCAGCACGACATGCCACGCTGCAGCGCCTCTCTGACAGATGGGACCTCTCAGACACACTCTGCTTTAAGGAAACACTGAATTTGGGGTTCACTGGAACCCCCTGTATTATTCCTCTTTAATTGCTATTCACATCTGAATATACTATCAGTCCCAATGTTCATTTTGGTTTACATTAATCAATGATATTCTCAATTCTCAAATATCACCATGCAGTGATTTACAACTACAACCTTGAAAACCTTGTCTTGTCTCTTTTGTCCCTCTCTTCCCGAGTGTCCTGTGTTCTGTTGGATCTGTGTCCACTCTCCATGTCCAAGTAGAGACATAGCTTTGGCATACTGAGACAGGAAGGGAAACTGTGGCTCAGTGTGAATATGAGGAAACATGTTGGAATCTGGTGGTTTTAGAATTAGATTGGTAACAGTCTGTAATCTGCTACCATTGGATTTGTAGCTATACTGAACAAAAATATAAAGACGCTTTAAATGTAAAGTGTTGGTCCCATGTTTCATGAGCTGCAATACAAAATCCCAGAAATGTTCCATACGTACAAAAAGCTTATTTCTCTCAAATGTTATGCACAAATTTGTTTACATCCCTGTTAGTGAGCATTTATCATTTGCCAAGATAATCCATCCACCTGGCAGGTGTGGCACATCAAGAAGCTGATTAAAAAGCATGATCATTAAACAGGTGCTGGGGACAAAACAAAGCCACTCTAAAATGTGCAGTTTTGTCACACAACACAATGTCACAGATGTCTGAATTTTTGAGGAAGTGTGCAATTGGCATGCTGACTGTAGGAATGTCCACCAGAGCTGTTGACAGATAATTGAATGTTCATTTTTCTACCATAAGCCGCCTCCAACGTCATTTTAGAGAATTTGTCACTATGTCCAACTGGCCTCTCAACCGCAGACCATGTGTATGGCGTCATGTGGGCGAACGGTTTGCTGATGTCAACATTGTGAACAGAGTGCCCCAATGTGGCGGTGGGGTTATGGTATGGGCAGGCATAAGCTACATACAACGAACACAGTTGCATTTTATCGATGTCAATTTGAATGTACCAAAATGCCGTGACGAGATGCTGAGACCATTGTGAGGCCCATTTTCTTTAAGGTATCTGTGACTAACATATCTGTATATGGCATATATTATATTATATTATATATTATTATATATTATTTCCTGTCATGTGAAATCCATAGATTGGGGCCTAATGAATTGATTTTCTCATATGAACTGTAACACAGTCAAATCTTTGAAATTGTTGCATGTTGCTTTTATACTTTTGTTCATGTATAGATGATTCCTCTCAGCAGGTTGTTACTCTAGTGAACATGGGTTTCACTAGATATTAAGACCTGAGAGGTGCTGTACAGGAAGCAGCTGCTCCAACTCTGAGTTAGGGCTGACCTTGTCAAAGTGACAGGATACAAGTTGTGTTTTGAAGTAAAGCTGTTCTAATGTGAGTTGCTGTAGCACAGATAGAAATACTGGCGGAGGCAGGGAAATGTCAGAAGCAGGGAAGTGTATTGAGAGATAGAGAGAGATAGTTAGAGAGAAAGAAAGAGCGAGAGAGAGAGAGAGAGCGAGAGAGAGGGCAAGGGGGGGGGGGATATAGATGTGTGTGTGATGGGGGAAATATAGATTTCTGTCTCATAGGCAAAGTTACTTTAAGTGTATCAATAATGCACATGGTCTCATGTCTCTCATGCAATTTAATTCAAGTTACTGGGAGTTCTGCTGTCCTGGTTAACCTGGGCCTTTCTGATACCTCTCAGCAGCAGAAGCGTTTGTCCCCCCTGCCATTGCCAGTAGTATCAGTGGTTGGAGGGAGCCTAGAAGGGAACAGTGAAGCTGATCTAGATGATGTGGATGCTGTAGTGTTGATGGCAGGTTGCTGTTGCCCTCTCTCTTTGACAAGAGTCATTCAGTCATCCCTCTAATCGAAGCAATGATCTCTGTTCTCTCCACCACCCGCCTCCCAATATGAATGCATAATGAACACCTATCAAGTAGTGGCTCAGATCTCTAGATGGGAGTAGTGTGCCGTTAAAATAGGCCCATATTGGTTTTAGTGAACTGCTCCAAGGTAATGTTCTTAAATGTGTCATTTATGATATTCCTCAGTAGAGAATGATCACTGCCGCAGGGACGAATTGTCCGTTAGTAGTCAATTTCCCAGTCGGGTCCCCTGACATGGCCAACCAATTACTGTAGTGAGCAGGCAGGCAAGCAGGCAGGCAAGCAGGCAGGCAGGTAGGCAGGCAGGGAGGCAGGCAGGTAGCGCTGCTTCCAGCCCACACTGACTGGAGCAGGGAGGGAAGGCTATAAATTACAGGCATGCCTCCATGTACTGTATGGAAATAGGGAGAGGTGTTGCTGGAGGAACTGAATGTTGAAAGATATTATGTACATTGAATCCACATTTCACCCATATTGTTTTAGATTGATGTAATGTAATTTAGTCCAGAATTTCAGTTAAATAACATACCGGGCGATCTTGATGTTCTGTGATACATCTTGATTGTGTCAAACTCAAAACCCATGTCCCATTGCTTTTAGGATGTATATGAACATGAACATGATAGCCAGATAGTGACAGATCCAACAATTACATGCCTGCTGTGAGACAGTCACTTACAGTTCAGTATACCGCCAGGTAGAACGTGCATTATGTTAAAAGCAATGATTCTATATATGAATGGACAAAGCCATTGATCACGTGACACCCTTCATTCCTATGTGAAGACTCAATAGCACATTGAAGCCAAATTAAGTCAGTTAAGATGACGTCACATGGAGACATAGGGGTTTTCTTGTTTTGGTAAAAGTACCTCCTCTGTCCTCTCTCCTCCGTCCTCCCTCCTCTGTCCTCCCTCCTCTGTCCTCCCTCCTCTGTCCTCTCTCCTCCGTCCTCCCTCCTCAGTCTTCTCTTTTTCGTGACCCAGAAACCGTTGAGTGGTCAAGTGGTCGAGGAGTTTGTGAATTCTTTAGTAGGCAAACGGAAAACGGTCCTACCGTCCTCGATAGCCTCCTTTTGGCGAAGAAGCACAAGTATCCTACCTGAGTCCTTCACAGAAGAGTTTTGAAATCTGCCACACATCCTTTAATCTATAAAATGTCTTGCACAAATTCGTTTTTATCCCTTTATACATTTATTTTGGGATTCCACCCTGCAAACGTAATTTGCCTGATGACGCGTGATTGGATATGGATTCTCATTTCATACACATTTTCGTCCACTTACCCTCTCTTCACCGCCTCGCCTCGATTACCTTTAAGCTTTTTCAAAAGGAGTCTAGAAATGACGGAGGAGAGAGGATGCAGGAGTTGAGCAAATCTAATTGAGAAAAGCAGTTTGAGCTATTCCAGGAAGGGGCATTGCAGGCTAGCTCAGTGCTGCCCCCTCTCATTGAATAACTCAAGCTGAAGGGCGAGCTACTGCAGGCTGCCATTAGCAACTAAATTATCCCTATGACTCCTTCTGTGTGCAATTTTAAAATAATCGGTTCAAGGACATACATCTGGTGTATTACAAGCAATTATTGGTATCATGACAGGTGCTGTGGATGTTTTATGCACATTACGCGTAACATAGTGACCCACCATTATTGCATCATACAGCCATGAAACAGGAAGCGATTTTCTTGCTGTCATTTTTCCCCAAATTCTTTGTGAGCGCTTTTACCATGTCCCTTGTTCAGTACAAGCAGCTTATTTTGCCTCTCATTTCATGATTCAGTCCTTTGAGGAAGGAAGTCATCCTGTGCTCTCTGGTTCAGTACTCTTTGTGTGGCTGTGCAATTGCATATGCCAAAAGGAGGTGGCATATCTGTGTGTGCTTCCTTCATGACAGATTTACTTTGGGAAAAAGTGTTTGGTACCCTGCATCTGAAAGGTCTGAACATCTGATTATGGAGAACAGGTTGTCCTGACAAATAAACGATCATCAATGTCCCCTAGTTTGCTCTTTCTTCTCACCTCTTCTCTCATAGAGTTACAATAGTAGAGATGCAGAATCACTAAAACCTTTGGTTTATAGGCGGAGCTGTGAAGAGGGTTTTCTCAAGATGGTCTACTGCCGTAACTATCCACCATAAATAATGGACGTATTATGTAACCATTATGCTACCATTGTTCTTTACTGTGACATTAGAAAATAATTATGCTTTTTAAATATGTGATCGACCACCTGGATTCGGTCTTATGTAGCAAAATTTGAAATTGTGTTTTTTTACTTTGGATAAAAGCAGAGACAGAGCTACAAAATGAGATATTATACACTGCATTTGAGGAACAATGGGAAAGTCATTCTGCTTTGAAAGTTGATAAACTTTAGAGCAAATGGCCTTTGAATGTTTTGGTACTTACTGGAGAGCTCTTCTTCGTCTACACCCATTCAGCATCGTTCACACCCTCTTAGTTTGCTACACCAATCTCTTTAAGGGTTGATCTGAGCGTTCTGTCCTAACAGCAGTCAAGCACCCAAGCTAACTGGCTAACAGTTGTCTCAATTAACTATTAAAATGGACACGCATAGTGGAGTCTTTTGTTAAGACATATAGCTTGCTAGCTATTTTATTTATTTATTTATTTTTATTTCACCTTTATTTAACCAGGTAGACTAGTTGAGAACAAGTTCTCATTTGCAACTGCGACCTGGTCAAGATAAAGCATAGCACTGTGAACAGACAACAACACAGAGTTACACATGGAGTAAACAATAAACAAGTCAATAACATAGTAGAAAATAAACATCTATATACTATGTGTGCAAAAGGCATGAGGAGGTAGGCAATAAATAGGCCATAGGAGTGAATAATTACAGTTTAGCAGATTAACACTGGAGTGATAAATGATCAGATGAACATGTGCAGGTAGAGATACTGGTGTGCAAAAGAGCAGAAAAGTAAATCAAATAAAAACAGTATGGGGATGAGGTAGGTAAATTGGGTGGGCTATATACTGATGGACTATGTACAGCTGCAGCGACCGGTTAGCTGCTCAGATAGCAGATGTTTAAAGTTGGTGAGGGAGATAAAAGTCTCCAACTTCAGAGATTTTTGCAATTCGTTCCAGTCGCAGGCAGCAGAGAACTGGAAGGAAAGGCGGCCAAATTAGGTTTTGGCTTTAGGGATGATCAGTGAGATACACCTGCTGGAGCGCGTGCTACGGGTGGGTGTTGCCATCGTGACCAGTGAACTGAGATAAGGCGGAGCTTTACCTAGCATAGACTTGTAGATGACCTGGAGCCAGTGGGTCTGGCGACGAACATGTAGCGAGGGCCAGCCGACTAGAGCATACAGGTCGCAGTGGCGGGTGGTATAAGGTGCTTTAGTAACAAAACAGATGGCACTGTGATAAACTGCATCCAGTTTGCTGAGTAGAGTATTGGAAGCTATTTTGTAGATGTCATCGCCGTAGTCGAGGATCGGTAGGATAGTCAGTTTTACTGGGGTAAATTTTGCGGCGTGAGTGAAGGAGGCTTTGTTGCGAAATAGGAAGCCGACTCTAGATTTGATTTTGGATTGGAGATGTTTTTGATAGGAGTCTGGAAGGAGAGTTTGCAGTCTAGCCAGACACCTAGGTACTTATAGATGTCCACATATTCTAGGTTGGAACCATCCAGGGTGGTGATGCTAGTCGGCGTACGGGTGCAGGCAGCGAACGGTTGAAAAGCATGCATTTGGTTTTACTAGTGTTTAAGAGCAGTTGGAGGCCACGGAAGGAGTGTTGTATGGCATTGAAGCTCGTTTAGAGGTTAGATAGCACAGTGTAGATATTTGAGGTGTGTGTCTGTGCATGAGCCCCAGTCAGTGTGTAGGTGTGTGAGATAAAACAAACTTAGGGAGGAGGCTTCTGATGTTGACATGCATGAAACCAAGGCTTTTTCGATCACAGAAGTCAACAAATGAGGGTGCCTGGGGACATGCAGGGCCTGGGTTTACCTCTACATCACCCGAGGAACAGAGGAGGAGTAGGTTGAGGGTGTGGCTAAAGGCTATCTAAACTGGTCGCCTAGGGCGTTGGGGACAAGGAATAAAAGGACCAGATTTATGGGCGTGGTAGAATATATTCAGGGCATAATGTGCAGACGGGTATGGTGGGGTGTGGATTCGGCGGAGGTAAGCCAAGGCACTGGGTGATGATAAGAGAGGTTGTATCTCTGGACATGTTGGTTATAATGGGTGAGGTCACCGCATGTGTGGGAGGTGGGACAAAGGAGGTATCAGAGGTGTGAGGAGTGGAACTAGGGGCTCCATTGTAAACTAATACAATGATAACTAACCTGAACAACAGTATACAAGGCATATTGATATTTGAGAGAGATATACAGCAAGGCATAAAGTAATCGCAGGTCTTGATTAGGAAAGCTTGCTAAAACAACAGGAGAGACAACAACAGCTAGTCAGCTAACACAACAACAGCAGGTAAAATGGCGATGACGAGGCAGAGAGGGTCGGATTAACTACACACAGAGCCTGAGTTCGCGGCTGGGGCCGACAGATAAAACATAAATAAACAGAATGGAGTACCGTGATTAATGGACAGTCCAGCGGGCATCAGCTATGTGATCATAGTGTCCAGGGGGCAGCAGTAGATGTTTAGCTAGCTATACAATGAACCATAATCACTACTCATGACGTTACTACCCTGCATGAATCTGCAGGTAGCTAACCAACCAGGTTGAATGTTAGCTGGCTAACATTAGGCTATAACTAGCCAAGCTCTGAGATACAAATAATAAGATCATACATGTAACATTAACTAGTGAGCCAGCCAGATAATGTTAGATAGCTAGCTAACAGTACACTTGAAAATGAATTTGTCAAAATTAGAAACATGTAATATCTAAAAATGTAGCTAGCTAGACTATCTTACCCATATACATCATGGTTGGACGCTTCTCCTTGTCACGGATGCCCTTAGTTTGAAGATGTAATCCAGAGACAGGTGTTTTATGCATCTCCTTAGCTATCATACACTAATTCCACTGATTTCAAAGCTCGGTCCTTGAGAAAGTGGAGCGCAACACTTATGCAGTTCTACTAAGCAATATATAGGTTTTAAAAGCTGCGTTAGACAGGATTACCTACACATACTAACCAGCTCAAATAGACAGAAGCATGCCATATGGCAGACCAATCCGAGTTCATCTCTCGTCATGTCCAGCCCACTCATTATCTCAGCCAATCATGGCTAGCGGGAAGGTTGCTGTCGTTTTCTGTGGCTAAACTAACTAGTCTCGTAATTTAACAATTTTATTCGTATTTACAGATGGCATACAAGTTTGTTATTAAGGCACATGAAAGTTCACATGTTCCAGAAGTCATTTTTGGACAAAAAACACATTTAGATTTTTTTTTTAAAGATTCCGTTCAAACGGTTCTCGTGTGAAGGAGTAACGACATAGGCCTAGAATCCTGAAAAGGGTCACATATATGCAAATTGCATCTGATTCTGTTGGTTAGAATGTCTTGACGCTGTTAAAGTGTGATGATGTTTGCATTGAGTTATAAGTGATTTCACCCTTTAAACAACCTTTAGTGTAAATATTCAGCAGTCAAATGGCTGTGAGCTCATTTTTCTTAAGTGAATAATCCCATGGCCTGTGCCCACAGGCTTGACATCACTCAGCTGACTGACATTTTCACACCATTCATTGCTTTTTACTGTTCAGCTGGGAATTGGAAGGCTATAGTGGATGAATCACGCTGTTTCCCTTCTCCAGAGTGCTAGCCCTTTTAAGTAGACTGATATAATCCACTCTGTAGTGGAGTGAACGCTGCCGCAACGTAGCCCACCCCACGCCTGCTCCACGGCACGCATCCCAGAGGACAGCATTGCTACAGGGCTGACACGCCCACACAGCTCCCTACAACACCCACAAGGTTAATGGGAATGAGAGATCTATTGAGAAGGTCACGACCGCTGGATAAATCCTGCCCTCTCAGTCTGGCAGAGTCAGCTGTGTTTCAAAGATGGGGATGCTTACTAATACGTCCTTATCTATCTAACTTGGCCGTCGTAGCAGCACCACTACAAGGAGAATCAGAAGCAATGCTTATGGCCTATAGATAGTGGCGGTATCTCTGTCTGTCTGTCTGTCTGTCTGTCTGTCTGTCTGTCTGTCTGTCTGTCTGTCTGTCTGTCTGTCTGTCTGTCTGTCTGTCTGTCTGTCTGTCTGTCTGTCTGTCTGTCTGTCTGTCTGTCTGTCTGTCTGTCTGTCTGTCTGTCTGTCTGTCTGTCTGTCTGTCTGTCTGTTTGTTCAGGAGGGAAGAGGATGCTCTGAGGCAGCCTGATTGAGAGTCTCAGGTCTGAGTAGTGATGTGAACTCTCCTCTTGGTCCGTCTATCCCCCACGTCTTTCTGTGTTGCCCTCACACACTAGCCGCCAAGCTCTTGGCTCATTTTTAACAGACGACAGGATAGGAGAGGAGAGCTATTCCCCTGAATAACAAACCCACTCCAACCAGACCTGACTGACTCACAGCAGCCAGCCCGGGGATTCACTCCCCCCCAGCCCATGTGGTTGGTGGATGGCCCAGCTACCTGGATGTGACAGTGGGCTGTGAGGTGTGTATGCTGGGGGAGGGAGGGACTGTAGCTGCTGGGGAGAAGAGAGTGGTGTACCTGGCACTTCCTGTGCTTGTTCCTGAGCTCCTGTCCAGCTGAACACCACCCAACCAGTCAGTCGACCACTGAACAGAAAGTGTGCGTAAGCATGTGAGGGTGTGTAGATGTTTGAGGTGTGTGTCTCTGCATGAGCCCCAGTCAGTGTATAGGTGTGTGAGATGTGTGAGGTGGGTGTAGGTGTGTTAGCCCCAGTCAGTGTGTAGGTGTGTGAGATGTGTGAGGTGGGTGTAGGTGTGTTAGCCCCAGTCAGTGTGTAGGTGTGTGAGATGTGTGAGGTGGGTGTAGGTGTGTTAGCCCCAGTCAGGGTGTAGGTGTGTTAGCCCCAGTCAGTGTGGAGGTGTGTTAGCCCCAGTCAGTGTGTAGGTGTGTTAGCCCCAGTCAGTGTGTGAGTGTGTTAGCCCCAGTCAGTGTGGAGGTGTGTTAGCTCCAGTCAGTGTGTGGGTGTGTTAGCCCCAGTCAGGGTGTAGATGTGTTAGCCCCAGTCAGTGTGTAGGTGTGTTAGCCCCAGTCAGTGTGGAGGTGTGTTAGCCCCAGTCAGTGTGGAGGTGTGTTAGCCCCAGTCAGTGTGTAGAGACTTTTAATCGTCCTATTTGTACTGCCTGGTTTCTCTCCACTCAGTATAGAGGTCATTCCCTGACAATTATACTGCTAGTGTGCACTCTCCTGCTCTGCTTCCCCTTCCTCCTCAACCCCTCCCACACCTTACAGGTATTTAAGCTCCCGTTTGCTTTGATTGGAAAATGATGGCAGTCTGAAAATTGTCGCTCTCACAGGGTAGGAAGCGTAGATGCACAAATGGGGGTGAGAGAACAGAGCAGCGTCGCTAGCTAGGAGGACAGGTGCTCTGTGACAGCTACAAAGTGCTTTGCAGCGAACTAAGGGACAGTGTGTTTCTATGGCCTCTGCTTCTTTAATCGACTAGCCCTCCAACAGCCACTAATCGTAGTGGTCTAACACTGCAGCTTTTCCTCTGGAGATAGCGAGCCATCACACTAACACAGCAGCCTTCACACTAACACAGCAGCCTTCACACTAACACAGCAGCCTTCACACTAACACAGCAGCCTTCACACTAACACAGCAGCCTTCACACTAACACAGCAGCCTTCATACTAACAAAGCAACCTTCACACTAACACAGCAACCTTAACACAGCATTAACACAGCCTTCATACTAACAGCCTTAACACAGCAACCTTTCACATTAACACAGCAGTCTTCAGCAACTAACACAGCAACCTTCACATTAACACAGCAGCCTTCAGACTAACACAGCAGTCTTCACACTAACACAGCAAGCAGCCACCATCCACATTTGTACACCACAACTATTAATCTAACACAGCAACCTTCACACTTAGGCATGGGCAACTTTTATTCTAACTCAGCAACTCACGCTGTATAATAACACTGTGTAATACCAGGCTGTTTCTACTGTGGAGGATCAGTGAAGGAATGATAATGTTTGCCTGGAGCTTGTCAGAGCAGAGGTGCAGCCCTGGCCATTTGCATTTGTATGGATGCTGGGGTTTACCTGCACTGTGCAGTGGTATCCAACCCAGCAGAGGAGACGCAGCTTATATTGTGCAGTGGGCAGGATAGATAGATAGAGAGAGAGAGAGAGAGAGAGAGAGAGAGAGAGAGAGAGAGAGAGAGAGAGAGAGAGAGAGAGAGAGAGAGAGAGAGAGAGAGAGAGAGAGAGAGAGAGAGAGAGAGAGAGAGAGAGAGAGAGAGAGAGAGAGAGAGAGAGAGAGAGAGAGAGAGAGAGAGAGAGAGAGAGAGAGAGAGAGAGAGAGAGAGAGAGAGAGAGAGAGAGAGAGAGAGAGCCTGTTAAATCTGAGGCTGTGGGTTAGACACGAAGCCAGGAGGCAGACAGACAAACAGATGGACAGGCCTAGGGCCCAAGCAGGCAGTGGAGCAGACAGATTGTGCAGCGCAATGAACAGGCTCGGCCTACCAAAAAGAAGAGCAGGCGATAGACACACGGCACAGATACGCCAAGCCAGTCACACAGACACACACTCCTGTATATTTCATCCTGTATATTTGGATAAGAGCGTCTGCTAAATGACTTAAATGTAAATATATGTGTGGTAAATAGGATACGGCTGGAGATGACTTTCTCACTGGTGTGGATGAACCCCCCCTCCCCTATCAGTCTGTCAGAGTGGAATGTTATTTCTGGTCTGATCAACCCCCTCCACCACACACACCCCTCCTAGACAGGTCCTGCTCTGTTTACCCCAGCTGCTCCTCTCTGAAGGATTGAGATTGTGAAGCTTGTGAATTTGTGTGTGTTTGCATGTGTGTGTATGTGTGTGAGACTTTTTGTGCGGATGTGTGTGTGCCCGTGCTAGGCATGTGTGGTTTCATGTTTGTATATGTCTATACAGATATATCTGTGTGCATGTTCTTTAGCGAGAACATTGATGTATTTCTCTCAGCGGTGTTGACAGAGAGTACATATATACATGTTCATACAGGCTTGCTGTATTGCTAGTCACATCTACCAGCTGATAAGCATTGTGTTGGAGGAGAATATGTTAGTCATAAGAGGGCAGAACTAAGTGTGTGTGAGAGCAGAGAGTAGATGGCAGGAGAGATAGAGAGGGGAGCGAGCGAGAGAGAGAGAAATAGCGCAAGAGAGAGACCCACAAAGAATTCACATTTTAATAAAGTCCCATATCTCTTGGGTGAAATACCATAGTGTGCAATCACAGCAGCAGGATTTGTGACCTGTTGCCACAAGAAAAGGGCAACCAGTGAAGAACAAACACCATTGTAAATACAACCTATATTTATGTTTATTTATTTTCCCTTTTGTACTTTAACTATTTGCACATCATTACAACACTGTATATAGACATAATATGACATTTGAAATGTCTTTATTTGTTTGGAACGTTTGTGAGTGCAATGTTTTACTGTTCATTTGTTATTGTTTATTTCACTCTCTTTTATTATCTATATCACTTGAGAGAGAGAGAGAGAGAGAGAGAGAGAGAACACACGAGAGAGAGAGAGAACACGAGAGAGAGAGAGAACACGAGAGAGAGAGAACACGAGAGAGAGAACACGAGAGAGAGAACACGAGAGAGAGAGAACACGAGAGAGAGAACACGAGAGAGAGAGAACACGAGAGAGAGAGAACACGAGAGAGAGAGAACACGAGAGAGAGAGAGAGAGAACACGAGAGAGAGAGAGAGAGAGAGAGAACACGAGAGAGAGAACACGAGAGAGAGAACACGAGAGAGAGAGAACACGAGAGAGAGAGAACACGAGAGAGAGAGAGAGAGAGAGAGAGAGAGAGAGAGAGAGAGAGAGAGAGAGAGAGAGAGAGAGAGAGAGAGAGAGAGAGAGAGAGAGAGAGAGAACACGAGAGAGAGAACACGAGAGAGAGAACACGAGAGAGAGAACACGAGAGAGAGAACACGAGAGAGAGAACACGAGAGAGAGAACACGAGAGAGAGAACACGAGAGAGAGAACACGAAAGAGAGAGAGAACACGAGAGAGAGAGAGAGAGAGAACACGAGAGAGAGAGAGAGAACAAGCGCTCCAGGTGGAATGGGCTTTACCAACCTGGCCTCAGCATTCACTCTACTGTCTCTCTGTCTAGGAAGACTGACAAGAATTTGAATAAAAGGACAGAAAACAAAGGCATTCACTGAGATGATGGGGGCTGTCTAAAGTGTTTGTGTGGAAGTCAGGGTGGAGGATTCTTTTCTCTCCATATTCCTCAGTCTACTCCTGAATGATAGGAAGGTCTGCCAGGGTTAGAATAGACATGAAGCCTCTCCACTAGCAGGTGACTGTGGTGCTGGGCAATAGAAAGTGGCTACAGGAAGACATTTTCAAATAATCAATGGAGACATCATGTTTGGAGGCTCTTCTACAACTATCCTGATGCACCAGTAGTTTCAAAAGGCACTGGAATACTCTGAAGGATTGACCTTAGATTTTTCCCCAGACAAGCAAACTTGAGCTTTTTAGAAAAAAGCAACAGTGTTGTTCTGTGAGTCCTACTGAAATCTGGATATGTCCTGCCCAGTCCCATTCTTCTCCCTCCATGGGGCCATTAGGATTGATTTTTCATTTTTTTCCCCACTGTGTTCACAGGTAGAATGTAAGAAGGCCCAGCCCAAGGAGGTGATGTTCCCACCAGGCACGCGAGGGAGGGCCAGGGGCCTGCCCTACACCATGGATGCCTTCATGCTGGGGATGGGCATGCTGAGTGAGTATGGACCAACACTACTCCAGCAAAGTCCAGCACACTACTCAGTCGCACACGGTAACATTCCCTAACACTCACTCTCCAACAATCGTGCAGGTCTCTGATTCATTGTTTTTTCTTTAAGTAATAAAGGAGAACCAATGTGCTGGTGGTGTACAGTGCCTTCAGAAAGTATGCACACCCCTTGACTTTTTCCAAATGTTGTTGTTTTACAGCCTGAATTTAACATTAATTCAATTGAGATTTTGATCACTGGCCTACACACAATACCCCAGAATGTCAAAGTGGAATTATGTTTTTTTTTGTTTGTTTTTTTTGGACAAATTCTTAAAAATAAAAGCTTAAATGTCTTCAGTCAATAATTATTCAACCCCTTTGTTATGGTAAACCTTCAACCTTAAAAGTTGCTTAAGTCACATAATAAGTTGCATGGACTCACTCTGTGTGCAGTAATAGTCATTCAAAAATCATGTTAAAAACTATATAATTATGTACCCTCCACACACACAGTACAATTATCTGTAAGGTCCCTCAGTCTGAGCAGTGAATTTCAAATACAGATTCAACCACAAAGACCAGGGAGGTTTTCCAATGCATCACAAAGAAGGCAGTTGTTAGTAGCTGGGTAAAAAAAAAGTAGATGGCAAAGTAATTCACTTTTTCTCCTGAATACAAAGTGTTATGTTTGGGGAAAATCCAATACAACGCATTACTGAGTACCACTCTCCACATTTTCAAGCATAGTGGTGTCTGCATCATGTTATGGGTATGCTTGTCATTGTTAAGGACTGGGGAGTTTTTCAGGATAAAAAATAAATGGAATGGAGGTAAGCACAGGCAAAATCCTAGAGGAAAACCTTGTTTAGTCTGCTTTGCACCAGACACTGGGAGATGAATTCACCTTTCAGCAGAACAATAACCTAAAACACAAGGCCAAATATACACTGAAGTTGCTTACCAAGAAGTTAGTGAATGTTCCTGAGTGGCCAAGTTACAGTTTTGACTTAAATCTACTTGGAAATCTATGGCAAGACCTGAAAATGATTGTCTAGCAATGATCAACAACCAATTTGACTTAAATAGGACTTAAATATTTTTTTTAAAGAATAATGGGTAAATGTTGCACCATCCAGGTGTGGAAAGCTCTCAGAGACTTACCCAGAAAGACTCACAGCTGTAATCGCTGCCAAAGGTGCTTCTACAAAATATTAAGGGGGTGTGAATACTTATGTAAATGTTCTATTTCTTTATTTCATTTTCAATACATTTGCAAAATGTATTGGGTCTAACTAATGTCTCGTGAGATAGAGGAAAATGTACTCAGATTATTGAGCTCCACATTGAGCTCATCTAAGGTGTGCCGTTTCCGTGTCCACAAGAGGTCTACTTTCCTGGCGCTGATGAGTCACGGGTGGTCCTGGGCGTAGGGAACAGGGCACCACATTACCGGGATAAATGGAGAGGAAAATTGAGGTGATGTCATATTATGGATTCATCACTCCGTCTGTGACCCCAGCAGTGGGTAATGACAGGGACACAGAGGGGTGTCATGGAGGGCCCTCATCTAAAGGCAGCCAGCTGTAGCTGTACCTCTTCTCTCCTTCATCATCATTCAGCTCCCCATCTCTCTCTTTCCTCACCTCTCTGTCTCAGGGCGAGGGGTTGCTAAGGGCATGACACTGATATCAGACTGATTTTGCTGATGGTTTATGGTAAAAGTGGCAGTAACACCCGTAAGTGGTTCTGTCAGCACTGTCTAAGTAGTTCCCAGTCCAGATTTTGTCCGTTTGAACTATTTAACAAGCACAGTGAACTTTTCGGAACTTATTACGGATCAATGCGTCACTATGGATGAGGGGAAAAACAGTCTGCTCCGGAGGGAGAATAGGGGCAGAGGAGGCGGGGAGTGCTCATGTGAGAATATTAACTGCCAACTTATTTGGAGACACTCTTATCTAAATGAAATTGGAAAAGGCAGGACAGCGAAACATTCCTTTGTATAATTTGCATTTGGAAAAAAACAGAGCCAGGCTCATTATTTAAGGAACTGTAAGGTTCTTATAAGCCAAATCTCATTAAAACTTGCCACTAGTTCCTTTGTTTACTGCACCTAATCTAGCCATTTATCTTTATTGTGTTGTGCCCGATGTATGTTTGCTGAAATTAATACAGATTTGAACCTGGGCAAGTATGGGTGTACCAGATGGATAATTGATTTTGAAGTGAATCAGAACTGTTGAGCCATAAAATAGGTACATTAGCATGCATATTAATAACGCAAATAACAGGGCCTGGAAACAGCCACCGGGCCAGATCCAATGACAGACTTTATTTACTGAGATGGCGGGCGGCAGAGATGCTAGGTTCAACACGCCAGAGTAATGAGTTTCCTTCTTCTCCTCTCCTCCTCCTTCTCTTCTCCTCCCTCTTTTTGTCTTCTGTCTTCTCCGCTCAGACTCAGATCCCCCTAGTGTATATGCTCGTACCCCTACCTCTGTTAACAATGACACGTTGCATATACACACATGCAGGCTGCTGATTGGGGTGTCTGAATTATGTGTCCGTTTAAAGTAACTGTCCAATATTTATGACTTACAATATGAGTGAAATTGTTTTCCTTTAAAAAAAAGGTAATTAACTATGCTAAAAAAAGCAGCTTTCCTGTGTTGGAATGGTGTAGGCATACCTCAACAATATAATGGTGTGGGTGTACCTCAACAATATAATGGTGTTGGTGTACCTCAACAATATAATGGTGTTGGTGTACCTCAACAATATAATGGTGTGGGTGTACCTCAACAATATAATGGTGTTGGTGTACCTCAACAATATAATGGTGTGGGTGTACCTCAACAATATAATGGTGTGGTCGTACCCCAACAATATAATGGTGTGGGTGTACCTCAACAATATAATGGTGTTGGTGTACCTCAACAATATAATGGTGTGGGTGTACCCCAACAATATAATGGTGTGGATGTACCTCAACAATATAATGGTGTAGGTGTACCTCAACAATATAATGGTGTGGGTGTACCTCAACAATATAATGGTGTGGTGTACCTCAACAATATAATGGTGTGGGTGTACCTCAACAATATAATGGTGTTGGTGTACCTCAACAATATAATGGTGTAGGTGTACCTCAACAATATAATGGTGTGGGTGTACCTCAACAATATAATGGTGTTGGTGTACCTCAACAATATAATGGTGTGGGTGTACCTCAACAATATAATGGTGTGGGTGTACCCCAACAATATAGTGGTGTGATCGTACCCCAACAATATAATGGTGTGGTCGTACCTCAACAATATAATGGTGTAGGTGTACCTCAACAATATAATGGTGTTGGTGTACCCCAACAATATAATGGTGTGGTCGTACCTCAACAATATAATGGTGTGGTCGTACCTTAACAATATAATGATTTTGGTGTACCTCAACAATATAATGGTGTTGGTGTACCCCAACAATATAATGGTGTGGTCGTACCTCAACAATATAATGGTGTAGGTGTACCTCAACAGTATAATGGTGTGATCGTACCCCAACAATATAATGGTGTGGTCGTACCTCAACAATATAATGGTGTAGGTGTACCTCAACAATATAATGATGTTGGTGTACCCCAACAATATAATGGTGTGGTCGTACCTCAACAATATAAACCTTAACAATATAATGGTGTGGGTGTACCTCAACAATATAATAGTGTGGTGTACCCCAACAATATAATGGTGTGGGTGTACCCCAACAATATAATGGTGTTGGTGTACCTCAACAATATAATGGTGTGGGTGTACCTCAACAATATAATGGTGTTGGTGTACCTCAACAATATAATGGTGTGATCGTACCCCAACAATATAATGGTGTGGTCGTACCTCAACAATATAATGGTGTAGGTGTACCTCAACAATATAATGGTGTTGGTGTACCCCAACAATATAATGGTGTGGTCGTACCTCAACAATATAATGGTGTGGTCGTACCTTAACAATATAATGGTTTTGGTGTACCCCAACAATATAATGGTGTGGTCGTACCTCAACAATATAATGGTGTAGGTGTACCTCAACAATATAATGGTGTGATCGTACCCCAACAATATAATGGTGTGGTCGTACCTCAACAATATAATGGTGTAGGTGTACCTCAACAATATAATGATGTTGGTGTACCCCAACAATATAATGGTGTGGTCGTACCTCAACAATATAATGGTGTGGTCGTACCTTAACAATATAATGGTGTGGGTGTACCTCAACAATATAATGGTGTGGGTGTACCCCAACAATATAATGGTGTGGGTGTACCCCAACAATATAATGGTGTTGGTGTACCTCAACAATATAATGGTGTGGGTGTACCTCAACAATATAATGGTGTTGGTGTACCTCAACAATATAATGGTGTGATCGTACCCCAACAATATAATGGTGTGGTCGTACCTCAACAATATAATGGTGTAGGTGTACCTCAACAATATAATGGTGTTGGTGTACCCCAACAATATAATGGTGTGGTCGTACCTCAACAATATAATGGTGTGGTCGTACCTTAACAATATAATGGTTTTGGTGTACCCCAACAATATAATGGTGTGGTCGTACCTCAACAATATAATGGTGTAGGTGTACCTCAACAATATAATGGTGTTGGTGTACCCCAACAATATAATGGTGTGGTCGTACCTCAACAATATAATGGTGTGGTCGTACCTTAACAATATAATGGTGTGGGTGTACCTCAACAATATAATGGTGTAGGTGTACCTCAACAATATAATGGTGTTGGTGTACCCCAACAATATAATGGTGTGGTCGTACCTCAACAATATAATGGTGTGATCGTACCCCAACAATATAATGGTGTGGTCGTACCTCAACAATATAATGGTGTAGGTGTACCTCAACAATATAATGGTGTTGGTGTACCCCAACAATATAATGGTGTGGTCGTACCTCAACAATATAATGGTGTGGTCGTACCTTAACAATATAATGGTGTGGGTGTACCTCAACAATATAATGGTGTGGGTGTACCCCAACAATATAATGGTGTGGGTGTACCCCAACAATATAATGGTGTTGGTGTACCTCAACAATATAATGGTGTGGGTGTACCCCAACAATATAATGGTGTGGGTGTACATTAAGAATATAATGGTGTGGTCGTATACCGGTCATAAAAAATATTATTCTATTATTAATATTTTGTAAACTGTCTGTTACAGATACAATTTTAAGGTGAAATATTTTGTGTGTTTTTTCTCCCATTTATGCCACCAATACAAGTAAATGTCAACTCAAGAACATTATTTGGGTATGAGTTAACAGAATATTAACTTTTAAAAGTGATATTTTCAATGGACAGTTACTTAAAACATCTATGAATGTGTGTCAGACTGTGGAGATGAGTGGGTGTGTGAGAGAGTATGTGTGAGGAAAGTTTACATTTTTCCCTCTATGGGCAAGTGACTGCGGTTGCTCTGTATGCCCCTGATGTGCTGTAGCCCTCCCTCCCTCCATGTCCTGAGGCAGCGGCCCATGTGTCAACAGAACGCCACAGAACAGTATTCACGCCATGCCCTTTAAATACCAGCCCCTGACCCCCCCACTCCCTGCCATGTAGATGTGCCTCATTTAACTCTCTGCTGGGACAGTCAGCACATACTACCTAGTGAACTGCAGCAGGAGGCCCAGGGCAAACACACACACAAATACACTCTCACACACACACACACACACACACACACACACACACACACACACACACACACACACACACACACACACACACACACACACACACACACACACACACACACACACACACACACACACACACACACACACACACACACACACAGACACAGCAAGGCCGGTGCCAGAAGGAATCAGTTGGATGGGCATTTGATTTCCATAGGGGAGCCTCCTATGTGTGGACGTGCACCATTCTTTTTAACAGTATGCACAAATAATCATTTTGTTGTTGTCAGTACAAAAGGTCAGTACAAAATCATCACAAAAGCAATAATGGCATTATAATGACTATACTGAACAAAAATATACATGCAACATGTAAAGTGCTGCATGTTTCATGAGGTGAAATAAAAGATGCGATATGCACAAAAAGCTTATTGCTCTCACATTTTGGGCACAGATTTGCTTACATCCCTGTGAATATTTCTCCTTTACCAAGATAATCCATCCACCTGATAGGTGTGGCATATCAAGAAGCTGATGAAACAGCATGATCCTTACACAGGTGCAACTAGGTGACAATATTGGTGACAATATTACCGCCACATGGGCAGTCATGAGTCATGACTGCAGTAAAATTCCATGTGAAATGGTAATCTCCCTTTATGCACTCTGGACATGCTTTGGTATTACCCAACTTGCTAACTACTATCAGGTCCTAATGGCCTTGTACTCCGGGCTCTATTGTCCCTCTTTAGGGACACCACAAAAATCCTGAATTAAAATGATGATTGTGCCATTATACAATGCATAGGCTAACACATATTACATTACGCATGGTAGAAAAACATAAAACAAAACCAATTTAAGATGTCTTTGGTACATAATTGGTCTAGCCTACACTCCAAAATTAAACAAATTAAAGTAAATCACTTTTGAGTGTGGACCGTATTATTATGCAGATTGGATGGACTGGTTACCTTATGCTACACTCCAAAATGTCTATCCATGAGTCTGGAAGAGAACGTATAGCCCTAGGCGATGCTGTAGGTTCATTGATTGTGCAGGGCGGCTTACAGTTAGCCTACAATTAGTACATTTGTATTTGATTTTGAATAGCCTAGTAATAGGACATTGTTTATGTTTCCATAATTAATAGGGTGACACATTCCCTTCAGCTTTACAGAATATCACCAACATGCGTTTCCATCCCCTCTCTCCTTTATTCCTTTCTCGAGCGCACAGATGGCTGTCAACAGTTTAGGGAAATATGTTTAATTGCGAAAACACATTACTATTGATGTTCCTGAACAGATTTAACTTGGTTTCCCACATTAAGCCCTGGGTAGCTGCAGGAACAAGGTTGGAGAGCCCATGGCAAACAGAGTGCGGATGGAATATCACCTGTCGGGCAGCGAGATCATGCTCCTCAAACAGTGGTTGATGCTGGGAGTGAATGAAGTGTTCTTCTATTTATTCATCAGCTGCTCATATGAAGCACATGCTAAAACCCAAGTAGCTTACAAAGTAAACCGGCGGGAAAGTGTGGCCTACATTCGCTATTCGAATGCATACAGATGGCTTGTATTTCCCCCCCTGCGCCTTTGATAAATGGGCCCATTCTAAAACAAAACTAATTTGACATATTAGTAAAGATTAGATTCATTTGAGAATAGTCTGATTGGTGAAAATATGATCACTTGATGAGAGAACAGCTGTGAAGCCCGAGGCAAGGAACAGAGCGCAAGTTTTTTTTTGCCACTTTCTCAAATAGTCAATAGTCACATCATGCATATATGTGTTGATTCCTAAGACATTCGAAAAGGTTTGTATCATTCACCACTAAAGTTGACAAATAACTCTAAATCTAGCACATAGGATCTATGATCACTTTTACACTCAACATAGACACTTTATATGCACACTCGCTCTGTAATGGGAAAAATGTCCTTTGTATTTGATTCAGCTACATTCAATTATATTTTTCTTACTATAAAATCAGATCAAATAAAATAATGGCACAGGACTTACACTACACAACCAAAAGTATGTGGACAGCTGCTCGTCCAACATCTCATTCCAAAATTGTTGCAGGGACTTGCTTGATATTGAGCGATTGGGCCTGGCTCGCTGTCGGCGTTCCAATTCATCGAGAAGGTTTTCGATGGGGATGAGGTCAGGGTTCTGTGCAGGCCAGTCAAGTTCTTCAACACCGATCTCGACAAACCATTTCAGTATGGACCTCGCTTTATGCACGGGTGCATTGTTATGCTGAAACAGGAAAGGGCCTTACCCAAACTGTTGCACAAAGTTGGAAGCACAGAATCATGTAGAATGTCATTGTAGACTGTAGGGTTAATATTTCCCTTTACTGGAACTAAGGGACCTAACCCGAACCATGAAAAACAGCACCAGACCATTATTCCTCCTCCAACAAACTTTACAGTTGGCACGATGCATTCGGGCAGGTAGTGTTCTCCAGGCATCCGCCAAACTCAGATTCGTCTGTCGGACTGCCAGATGGTGAAACGTGATTCATCACTATAGTGAACACGTTTCCACTGCTCCAGAGTCCAATGACGGCGAGCTTTAAACCACTCCAGCTGACACTTGGCATTGCGCATAGTGATCTTAGGCTTATGTGCGGCTGCTCGTCCATGGAAAACCATTTCATGAAACTCCCAACAAACAGTTCTTGCGCTGATGTTGCTTCCAGAGGCAGGTTGGAACTCGGTAGTAAGTGTTGCAACCATGGACTGACGCCTTAAGAAGGAAAGAAATTCCACTAATTAACTTTTAACAATGCACACCTGTTAATTGAAATGCATTGCAGGTGACTACCTCGTGAAGATGGTTGAGAGAATGCCAAGCGTGTGCAAAGTCTTCATCAAGGCAAAGGGTGGCTACTTTGAAGAATCTCAAATATAACATATATTTTGATTTGTTTAACACTTTTTGGGTTACTACATGTTTCTATATGTGTTATTTCATAGTTTTGATGTCTTCATTATTATTTTACAATGTAGAAAATAGTAAAAATAAAGAAAAACCCTTGAATGAGTAGGTGTGTCCAAACTTTTGACTGGTGCTTTATGTGTGAAATTAGTTTAGGTATTTTTTAGGTGAAATTTTGAGGCAATTATCAGGGTTATTATCAACTTGGCGTGGCACCTTCAACTATCAGCAGAACTACGTTCGTGAGAAGCAGGGGCAATGGAGGAAAACCATTTTAAAAATGATGTCCTATTAAAACTGGTTATAACACCAGTTCTGTTTGTGACATTAAGATTATAACAACGACAGTGTGTTTTATAGACTGATTTAGAAAAAGTCAAGGACAGAGGGGGGCATGACTTTAAAAATGGCAGAGTAATATTTTTTTTAATGAATGAGCAGTCCAAATGACTGATTTAGCAGTTCTAGTGTGGGTTTTATAGTAAAGACATGTCATTTAACTGTACAAATGTGTGACCTTTTAATGTGGTATGAACACAACCTGTCATGATGGTTTCATTTGATTGTCAAACAAATCACTTAAAAAGTAGGTTACCTTTGCACGTTCGTCCTAAATAGCGTTTTAGCGAGCAAAAAAACGCCGCTCTGACTTACTACATGTAGCCCATGTATCTGATGCTGTTTGGCAAAAAAGAGAAAGACATTGCCATACTATTTTAGTCCAGACAGAATCAGATACACTTACTGAGACAGAGGGGCGCTCTTTCGCTCGCTCAAATACTTTATCTGAGATTGATGCATCTTTCCTTCAGCTCACGTCTTGGTCAAATGAATTGCCGGTGGTGTAAAGTACTTACACCACTGGTTTGCTTAATATAAGGTATTTGAAATGACTTATACTTTTACTTTTGATACTGAAGTACATTTGAGCAATTACATTTACTTACTACTTAGGTATATTTAAAACCAAATTCTTTTAGACTTTTACTCAAATAGTATTTTACTGGGTGACTTTCACTTTTACTTTTACTCATTTTCTGTTAAGGTATCTTTACTTTTACTCATTTTCTGTTAAGGTATCTTTACTTTTACTCATTTTCTGTTAAGGTATCTTTACTTTTACTCATTTTCTGTATCTTTACTTTTACTCAGGTATCTTTCTTTTTATTTTCTTTAAGGTACTCATTTTCTGTTAAGGTATCTTTACTTTTACTCATTTTCTGTTAAGGTATCTTTACTTTTACTCATTTTCTGTTAAGGTATCTTTACTTTTACTCATTTTCTGTTAAGGTACCTTTACTTTTACTCATTTTCTGTTAAGGTATCTTTACTTTTACTCAATTTCTGTTAAGGTACCTTTACTTTTACTCATTTTCTGTTAAGGTATCTTTACTTTTACTCATTTTCTGTTAAGGTATCTTTACTTTTACTCAAGTGTGACAATTGAGTACTTTTTCCACCCATGTAAATTATCATTATTTAAATATTTTATTTGGACAGGCAAGGAGGTATGGTAGGGCAGGCCTGGCCCCCCAAGGCCTGCCCATAACGCCTGCCCTGACACACAGGCTGAAATTTTCCCACCGAACTCCATGTGGTTTGTTCAATCACAGTTTAGGTGATGGTATTTTTCTATATTGACGGGCCAAATTCTAAAGCAATGTGTGTATTATCATTGTCATCGTAAAGATAATGATGCCATCACTTCCCATGATATCACATCATTGCCAAATTCACAATGATCCACCTCTGACACTTCTCTTTGTGTTCAGTGATTTGTTTTCTCATCAGTCCCTAAGCTGGTCTAGCCTCTCATATTTCGTTCCTGCAGGTCAGGTCTCCCCTCATCGCCCCTCAGTCAGAAGCATCTTCTCACTTGTTCAGGATTAAATTGAGCTTTGTCATGGGCAGCAAAAGGCTGATTGGATATTTATTACCCAGACATACATGTTTCTTTGCCCTGGAAGTAGAGAGCTGGCCTCTGAGCTGTCCTCTGTCTCTGTCACAACACCCCTGGTCTGGTCTGGGGTGATGCTGAGAATTGACAAGGCTTAGCTGGGGGAAGCCGATTTAAAGTGTCCGGTGACTATACTATATCCTATTTCTGTAGAACGTTAGTTGCAGCATAAACTCACTAGAGAGAGCAAAGCTGTTTGACATAATGGAGACTTTCACAGGGGAACAGCGAAGTAGTTTATCAAGTTAGTACTCTGTGATAACCTTAACACAAGGCTATCATGGTGTGTGTTTTCTATAAAACAAAGATATCCGAGTGGATACTAGTCATTTGCTTCTGGATTGAGGGAATCCCTTTTTACTGGCTGATTTAGACAAATCTTTGGCTGGAGATGATAACAACTTTTTATGACAACAGATAAAGGCTTAGAAATAGCCTCGCTTTAAAAGGAACAGTATGTTTGCGATGATCAAACTGATCTTCCTTGATCTGTCCTTCGATCAAACTCACTCACTTACTCACCTGTTCACACACTCAAATGTCTCAATATACAGAGGGATACACACACATGCACACAAACACACACACGCACAAACAGAGACACACACTCAGCTCTCACACACATCCCGAACACACACTTTCTCAATATGTTCCCACAGCTGCTGCTGTTTGAAAGCTGTCCAGATAATGAACTTGTGGACTGGTGGTTGTAATGAGCGTCTTGACAGCAGAGGAACAATAAATATACTTTGTCTTGTTGGCCCGACGGGTCTGCTTCAAGTTTACACACACACACACACACACACACACACACACACACACACACACACACACACACACACACACACACACACACACACACACACACACACACACACACACACACACACACACACACACACTCGCGCACATACAAGCACGCACGCACACATGCACAAACACAAACACAAGCACACACACACACTAATAGATATTTCAAATATATATACTGAACAAAAATATAAATGCAATAACTGAATGACAGTTCGTAAAATTAATTCAGTCAATTGAAATAAATTAATTAGGCCCTAATCTTTAGATTTCACATAAATGGGTAGGGGCGCAGCCATGGGTGGGCATGGGAGGGCACTTGGGAGCCAGGCCCACCCACTAGGAAGCCAGGCCCAGCAATTCAAAATTAATTTTTCCCCACAAAAGGGCTTTATTACAGAAACCCTCCTCTGTTTCATCAGCTTTCCAGCTGACTAGTTGCAGACGATCCTGCATGTGAAGAAGCCGGATGTGGAGATCCAGGGCTGGCGTGGTTACACTTGGCCTGCGGTTGTGAGGCCGGTTGGACATACTGCTAAATTCTCTAAACACCATTCGAGGTGGCTTATGGTAGAGAAATTAACATCCAATTCTCTGTCAAGATCTCTGGTGGTCATTCCTGCAGCCAGCATGCCGATTGCATGCCCCTTCCAAACTTGTGACATCTGTGACATTGTTTTGTGTGACAAAACTGCAAATTTTAGAGTGGCCTTTTATTGTCCCCAGCACAAGGTCCACCTGTGTAATGATAACGCTGTTTAATCAGCTTCTTGATATCCAACACTTGTCAGGTGGAGGGATTATCTTGGCAAGTAAGAAATGCTCACTAACAGACAAATTTGTGCAAAACATTTGAAAGAAATAAGCTGGGATCTTTTATTTCAGCTCGTGAAACATGGGACCAACACTTTACATGATATTTTTGTTCAGTATAGAAATGTGCACAAGCGGGAATGCTATTGTACAGTATATCTCATATGAGAGAATGCTCAGATACTCTGTCTGCCATACAGTATGGATAGCAATTGTGAAGGCAATTTCTGAAAGCTTCTGTCTCATCATCTCCCTCATTCTGGGCACTTTACTGAGATGATGGACAGAGATGATCTGTACGTTTTCAGCCTTCCATCTGATTTCACGGCACCTAGTTTCTTTGTTACACTATACTTAACTACAGATTCAAAAATAAAGAACAAAAAGGAAGCCAAAATCAAAGGCCTTCCAAACATCCGTGCTGCTTCGCATGGTTTCAGTAGGAAGTACACTGCAGCAGGCATCTGCCCTTCAATTTGCTACAGATGACAACTGCTCAGTGAACTGTGCCGCACGCACTTTAGACTGAAAGGCCTTCCTGTCCAGTCACAGATGGAGCTGAATGATAACAGCTTCACCCAGGGGCAGCAGAGGAACGTTACCCTCTCTTGTCAGAGAAACTCTCATGGCTTCAGGCTATTATTCAACAATGACATTTCCCGGCTAATCAATATCTCATCATTGGCAGTCAACACAGCCTGATCCCTGTCCCTGGAAATAGCTGGTGTTCTAAGCGCACATATACCATTGTGCACACTTGTGTGTGTGTGTGTGTGTGTGTGTGTGTGTGTGTGTGTGTGTGTGTGTGTGTGTGTGTGTGTGTGTGTGTGTGTGTGTGTGTGTGTGTGTGTGTGTGTGTGTGTCAGCTCTCACACACATCCCGAACACACACTTTCTCAATATGTTCCCACAGCTGCTGCTGTTTGAAAGCTGTCCAGATAATGAACTTGTGGACTGGTGGTTGTAATGAGCGTCTTGACAGCAGAGGAACAATAAATATACTTTGTCTTGTTGGCCCGACGGGTCTGCTTCAAGTTTACACACACACACACACACACACACACACACACACACACACACACACACACACACACACACACACACACACACACACACACACACACACACACACACACACACACACACACACACACACACACACACACACACACACACACACACACACTCTTATCCATCCTCCATCTGGCTGGGATTGATACTGTGTGTGTTTGTGTTCAAATCAAATTGTATTTGTCACATATGCCGAGTACAACAGGTGTAGGCCTTACAGTGAAACGCTTACTTACAAGCCCCTAACAGACAGTGCAGTTTACAAAAAAAAAATAAGAATAAGAACTAAAAGTAACAAATAATTATAGAGCAGCAGTAAAATAACAATAGCGAGGCTGTATACAGGGGGTACCTGTACAGAGTCAATGTGCAGGGGCACCGGTTACTTGAGGTAATATGTACGTGTGTGTGTGTGTGTGTGTGTGCGTGTGCGTGTGCGTGTGCGTGTGTGTGTGTGTGTGTGTGTGTGTGTGTGTGTGTGTGTGTGTGTGTGTGTGTGTGTGTGTGTGTGTGTGTGTGTGTGTGTGTGTGTGTGTGTGTGTGTGTGTGTGTGTGTGTGCATCTCTATACAGTAGACTGAGATCTGGCCTACTTTCCCCTGTGTTTCCAGGTATGTTTCAACTGGTAACTGTTCAGCTGACATATTGCTCATTAGGGCCGGCCCCGACCCAAAAAAAGAATGGTCAACCGATAGTTGTCTGTTCTTTCGACCAATCGTTTGGTCATCATTTTTAAACGTGTATTTTTCGATATATGCTGCTGCTGGGCCACTCCTGAAGTTGCCGGTAAATAGGCTCCACCAGTGGTTGGCAACCTTTTCCATTTGGAGTGCCAAGTTATCGTACCATTTCTACTGATCTGCATGCCAGTTATGGTTTTCATTTGCACATTTTTTGTGGAACAGTTTCATTTAATTTATATTAAAGTCTTCATGTCTCAAAATCAATGTAACGTCAAAAATCTATCTCAATGAAAATGATACAAATCAAAAAATGACTTCTATTGCCATTGCCAATATGTAAAAATAGCCTACATAAACCAACAAATAAAAACATTGCAGCCTGCAGGCAGAAAATATCCTGATAAAAATAAATATCCTATAAATCACATTGGCTACGCATGGCCTGTCTGAAAATAACTTGAAACATTGCATCAGATATTAACTCCAGCCTGATCATGCTAGCTAACTTGCCACATTGTTTAAGCTTCGGACAGACAGACACAGCTGTAGACTATTTGCGCATGGGATTGGAAGTAATCAGGTAGGCCTATTTTTATGTTTCCACTGGACATTATTTCCCCCCTTTCATGTTGTGGTTATCGAAAGGGAGAGAGCTGGAAAGACTTTTAAATAGGCTACATCGAGGAACTATTGGCACATTTTGTCATGTGTGCTCCCTCTCCGGCCTCTAGGTCACCAGGCTGCTCGTTATGGCACACACCTGTCGCCATCGTTACGCGCATCTGCGCATAATGACACTCACCTGGACTCCATCACCTCCTTGATTATCTGCCCTATATATGTCACTCCCTTTGGTTCCCTCTCCAGGCGTCATTGTTTCTGTTCCTGTGTCATGTCTGTGCGTTGTTTGTGTTTCTTGTTTTGTATTATATTGTGTATATTTATTAAAACACTCACTCCCTGAACTTGCTTCCCGACTCTCAACGCACATCGTTACATATTTATAGGCGACCGCTGAGTCACAGTAATCTCCTTTTTATATACTCTATACATGCTTTGGTACTACCCAACATGCTAGCTGCCATCAGGTCCTAATGGCCTGGTACCCAGACTCATGGATAGAAACCTTTGCGTGCAGGCCAAGTAGCCTAGGTCTAATTCTATGCGTAATCAAGATTGTCTTTTGTTTGGAGCGCTCCTGTCAATTAATTAATTGACAACTCATAAGAGGAATGAAATAAACCAAAACTGTTTTTCTCACAAGTGAAGCCTAGGTTGTGTGCTCTGCAAACAAAATGTCCACTACTACAATGACAACGGTAAGACTGTAATAATAATATATTGAATGCGTTAACAGAAATTATCGTCACCAAACAAACACGGTAGATTAGAAATTATGGGAATTAACAGTAAATGTAGGCTACTACTGGTGATACTTGTGGGCCATCCCTGCGGCCTCTTCAGTGGATTAGTCCACTGAGACAGATGTGAATCAGACAGTTGTCTTGTGTGCCATAAATCGTTTTATATACAATACCAGTCAAAAGTTTGGACAGACCTACTCATTCAAGGGTTTTTCTTAATTTTTTACTATTTTCTACATTGTAGAATAATACTGAAGACATCAAAACTATGAAATAACACATATGGAATCATGTAGTAACCAAAAAAGGGTTAAATAAATCTAAACATATTTTATAGTTGAGATTTGTCAAAGTAGACACCCTTTGCCTTGATAGCTTTGCACACATTCTCTCAACCATCTTCATGAGGAATCATTTTCCAACAGTCTTGAAGGAGTTGATATGCAGAGCACTTGTTGGCTGCTTTTCCTTCACTCTGCGGCCCAACTCATCCACAAAGCATCTCATTTGAGTTAAGGATGGGTAATTGTGGAGGCCAGGTCATCTGATGCAGCACTCCATCACTCTCCTTCTTGGTCAAATAGCCCTTACACAGCGTGGAGGTGTATTTTGGGTCATTGTCCTGTAGAAAAAAACAATGATAGTCCCACTAAGCACAAACTAGATGGGATGCCGTATTGTGCCTTGAATTCTAAATATATCACAGACAGAGTCACCAGCAAAGCACCATCACACCTCCACCTCCATGCTTCATGGTGGGAACCACACATGCAGAGATCATCCTGTTATGCAGGTGAATGAGGACCCAAAAGCGACTTGGCGAAAACAGAGTCTTTAATCCAGTAAAGTAACTTTACAATCAAAAGGCATAATTCTACTCGTAATGACGAGAACAGACTGGAGACTTGATCAAGAACTGCAGGTTGCCTCGGGAAGGCACTTGAACGTAGCAGACTCAGACACCTGCTCACCACGCAGCATCTGAGGGAAACACGACACGACAGGGCGATACATAGACACAGCACGGTGAACAATAGACAAGGATCCGACAGGGCAGGAACGGAAAACAAGGAGAGAAATAGGGACTCTAATCAGGGAAAAGGATCGGGAACAGGTGTGGGAAGACTAAATGATTGATTAGGGGAATAGGAACAGCTGGGAGCAGGAACGGAACGATAGAGAGAAGAGAGAGAGGAAGGGAGAGAGAAAAAGGGGAACGAACCTAAAAAGACCAGCAGGGGAAAATGAACAGAGGGAAAAGCAAAATGACAAGACAATCTAAGACAAAACATGACAGTACCCCCCACTCACCGAGCGCCTCCTGGCGCACTCGAGAGGAATCCTGGCGGCAACGGAGGAAATCATCAATAAGTGAACGGTCCAGCACGTCCCGAGACGGAACCCAACTCCTCTCCTCAGGACCGTAACTCTCCCAATCCACTAAGTATTGGTGACCCCGTCCCCGAGAACGCATGTCCATGATCCTACGTACCTTGTAAATAGGTGCGCTCTCGACAAGGACGGGAGGGGGAGGGAAGACGAACGGGGTGCGAAGAAAGGGCTTGACACAGGAGACATGGAAGACAGGATGGACGCGACGAAGATGTCGCGGAAGAAGCAGTCGCACAGCGACAGGATTGACGACCTGGGAGACACGGAACGGACCAATGAACCGCGGAGTCAACTTACGAGAAGCTGTCGTAAGAGGAAGGTTGCGAGTGGAAAGCCACACTCTCTGGCCGCAACAATACCTTGGACTCTTAATCCTGCGTTTATTGGCGGCTCTCACAGTCTGTGCCCTGTAACGGCAAAGTGCAGACCTCACCCTCCTCCAGGTGCGCTCACAACGTTGGACAAACGCTTGAGCGGAGGGAACGCTGGACTCGGCAAGCTGGGATGAGAACAGAGGAGGCTGGTAACCCAGACTACTCTGAAACGGAGATAACCCGGTAGCAGACGAAGGAAGCGAGTTGTGAGCGTATTCTGCCCAGGGGAGCTGTTCTGCCCAAGACGCAGGGTTTCTGAAAGAAAGGCTGCGTAGTATGCGACCAATCGTCTGATTGGCCCTCTCTGCTTGACCGTTAGACTGGGGATGAAACCCGGAAGAGAGACTGACGGACGCACCAATCAAACGACAGAACTCCCTCCAAAACTGTGACGTGAATTGCGGGCCTCTGTCTGAAACGGCGTCTAACGGGAGGCCATGAATTCTGAACACATTCTCGATGATGATTTGTGCCGTCTCCTTAGCGGAAGGAAGTTTAGCGAGGGGAATGAAATGTGCCGCCTTAGAGAACCTATCGACAACCGTAAGAATCACAGTCTTCCCCGCAGACAAAGGCAGACCGGTAATGAAGTCTAGGGCGATGTGAGACCATGGTCGAGAAGGAATGGGGAGCGGTCTGAGACGACCGGCAGGAGGAGAGTTACCCGACTTAGTCTGCGCGCAGTCCGAACAAGCAGCCACGAAACGGCGCGTGTCACGCTCCTGAGTCGACCACCAAAAGCGCTGGCGAATAGACGCAAGAGTGCCTCGAACACCGGGATGACCAGCTAACTTGGCAGAGTGAGCCCACTGAAGAACAGCCAGACAGTGGAAACAGGAACGAAAAGGAGGTTACTAGGACAAGCGCGGCGACGCAGTGTGCGTGAGTGCTTGCTTAACCTGTCTTTCAATTCCCAGACTGTCAACCCGACAACACGCCCATAAGGAAGAATCCCCTCGGGATCAGTAGAAGCCACAGAAGAACTAAACAGACGGGATAAGGCATCAGGCTTGGTGTTTTTGCTACCCGGACGGTAAGAAATCACAAACTCGAAACGAGCGAAAAACAACGCCCAACGAGCTTGACGGGCATTAAGTCGTTTGGCAGAACGGATGTACTCAAGGTTCTTATGGTCTGTCCAAACGACAAAAGGAACGGTCGCCCCCTCCAACCACTGTCGCCATTCGCCTAGGGCTAAGCGGATGGCGAGCAGTTCGCGGTTACCCACATCATAGTTGCGCTCAGATGGCGACAGGCGATGAGAAAAATAAGCGCAAGGATGAACCTTCTCGTCAGACTGGAAGCGCTGGGATAGAATGGCTCCCACGCCTACCTCTGAAGCGTCAACCTCGACAATGAATTGTCTAGTGACGTCAGGAGTATCGAGGATAGGAGCGGACGTAAAACGTTCTTTTAGAAGATCAAAAGCTCCCTGGGCGGAACCGGACCACTTAAAACACGTCTTGACAGAAGTAAGAGCTGTGAGAGGGGCAGCAACTTGACCGAAATTACGAATGAAACGCCGATAGAAATTAGCGAAACCTAAAAAGCGCTGCAACTCGACACGTGACCTTGGAACGGGCCAATCACTGACAGCTTGGACCTTAGCGGAATCCATCTGAATGCCTTCAGCGGAAATAACGGAACCGAGAAAAGTAACGGAGGAGACATGAAAAGAGCACTTCTCAGCCTTCACGTAGAGACAATTCTCTAAAAGGCGCTGTAGAACACGTCGAACGTGCTGAACATGAATCTCGAGTGACGGTGAAAAAATCAGGATATCGTCAAGATAGACAAAAACAAAGATGTTCAGCATGTCTCTCAGAACATCATTAACTAATGCCTGAAAAACAGCTGGCGCATTGGCGAGACCAAACGGCAGAACCCGGTACTCAAAATGCCCTAACGGAGTGTTAAACGCCGTTTTCCACTCGTCCCCCTCTCTGATGCGCACGAGATGGTAAGCGTTACGAAGGTCCAACTTAGTAAAGCACCTGGCTCCCTGCAGAATCTCGAAGGCTGATGACATAAGGGGAAGCGGATAACGATTCTTAACCGTTATGTCATTCAGCCCTCGATAATCACGCAGGGCGCAGAGTACCGTCCTTCTTCTTAACAAAAAAGAACCCCGCCCCGGCCGGAGAGGAAGAAGGCACTATGGTACCGGCGTCAAGAGACACAGATAAATAATCCTCGAGAGCCTTACGTTCGGGAGCCGACAGAGAGTATAGTCTACCCCGAGGAGGAGTGGTCCCCGGAAGGAGATCAATACTACAATCATACGACCGGTGAGGAGGAAGGGAGTTGGCTCGGGACCGACTGAAGACCGTGCGCAGATCATGATATTCCTCCGGCACTCCTGTCAAATCGCCAGGTTCCTCCTGAGAAGTGGGGACAGAAGAAATGGGAGGGATGGCAGACATTAAACACTTCACATGACAAGAAACGTTCCAGGATAGGATAGAATTACTAGACCAATTAATAGAAGGATTATGACATACTAGCCAGGGATGACCCAAAACAACAGGTGTAAAAGGTGAACGAAAAATCAAAAAAGAAATAGTCTCACTGTGGTTACCAGATACTGTGAGAGTTAAAGGTAGTGTCTCAAATCTGATACTGGGAAGATGACTACCATCTAAGGCAAACATGGGCGTAGGCTTGTCTAACTGTCTGAAAGGAATGTCATGTTTCCGAGCCCATGCTTCGTCCATGAAACAACCCTCAGCCCCAGAGTCAATCAAGGCACTGCATGTAGCACCCGAACCGGTCCAGCGTAGATGGACTGACATAGTAGTACAGGATCTAGATGAAGAGACCTGAGTAGTAGCGCTCACCAGTAGCCCTCCGCTTACTGATGAGCTCTGGCCTTTACTGGACATGAATTGACAAAATGTCCATCAAATCCGCAATAGAGGCACAGGCGGTTGGTGATCCTCCGTTCCCTCTCCTTGGTCGAGATGCGAATACCTCCCAGCTGCATGGGCTCAGTCTCTGAGCCAGAGGAGGGAGATGGTTGCGATGCGGAGCAGGGAAACACCGTTGACGCGAGCTCTCTTCCACGAGCTTGGTGACGAAGATCTACCCGTCGTTCTATGCGGATGGCGAGAGCAATCAAAGAGTCCACACTGGAAGGAACCTCCCGAGAGAGAATCTCATCTTTGACCACTGCGTGGAGTCCCTCCAGAAAACGAGCGAGCAGCGCCGGCTCGTTCCAGTCACTAGAGGCAGCAAGAGTGCGAAACTCTATAGAGTAATCCGTTATGGATCGATCACCTTGGCATAGGGAAGCCAGGGCCCTAGAAGCCTCCCTACCAAAAACTGAACGGTCAAAAACCCGAATCATCTCCTCTTTAAAGTTCTGGTAATTGTTAGAACAATCAGCCCTTGCCTCCCAGATAGCTGTGCCCCACTCTCGAGCCCGGCCAGTAAGGAGTGAAATGACGTAAGCAACCCGAGCTCTCTCGCTAGAGTATGTGTTGGGTTGGAGAGAGAACACAATATCACACTGGGTGAGAAAGGAGCGGCACTCCGTGGGCTGCCCGGAGTAGCAAGGTGGGTTATTAACCCTAGGTTCCGGAGGCTCGGCAGGCCAGGAAGTAACAGGTGGCACGAGACGAAGACTCTGGAACTGTCCAGAGAGGTCGGAAACCTGAGCGGCCAGGTTCTCCACGGCATGGCGAGCAGCAGACAATTCCTGCTCGTGTCTGCCGAGCATGGCTCCTTGGATCTCGACGGCAGTGTTACGAGCATCTGTAGTCGCTGGGTCCATTCTTTGGTCGGATCCTTCTGTTATGCAGGTGAATGAGGACCCAAAAGCGACTTGGCGAAAACAGAGTCTTTAATCCAGTAAAGTAACTTTACAATCAAAAGGCATAATTCTACTCGTAATGACGAGAACAGACTGGAGACTTGATCAAGAACTGCAGGTTGCCTCGGGAAGGCACTTGAACGTAGCAGACTCAGACACCTGCTCACCACGCAGCATCTGAGGGAAACACGACACGACAGGGCGATACATAGACACAGCACGGTGAACAATAGACAAGGATCCGACAGGGCAGGAACGGAAAACAAGGAGAGAAATAGGGACTCTAATCAGGGAAAAGGATCGGGAACAGGTGTGGGAAGACTAAATGATTGATTAGGGGAATAGGAACAGCTGGGAGCAGGAACGGAACGATAGAGAGAAGAGAGAGAGGAAGGGAGAGAGAAAAAGGGGAACGAACCTAAAAAGACCAGCAGGGGGAAAATGAACAGAGGGAAAAGCAAAATGACAAGACAATCTAAGACAAAACATGACACATCCGTTCACCTACTAAGCGTCTCACAAAGACACAGCGGATGGAACCAAAAATCTCAATTTTGGACTCATCAGACCAAAGGACAGATTTCCACTGGTCTAATGTCAATTGCTCGTGTTTCTTGGGCCAAGCAAGTGTCTTCTTCTGATTGGTGTCCTTTAGTAGTGTTTTCTCTGCAGCAGTTCGACCATGAATGCCTGATTCATTCAGTCTCCTCTGAACAGTTAATGTTGTCTGTTACTGGGACTCTGTGAAGCATTTATTTGGGCTGCAATTTCTGAGGTGCATTTAACTCCAATGAACTTGTCCTCTGCAGTTTCATGATAGTGCTTGATGGTTTTTGTGACTCTACTTGAAGAAACATTCTAAATTCTTTAAGTTTTCCAGATTGACTGACCTTCATGTCTTAAAGTAATGATGTACTGTCGTTTCTCTTTACTTTTTTGAGCTGTTCTTGCCATAATATGGGCTTGATCTTTCACCACGTAGGGCTGTCTTCTGTATACCACCCCTACCTTGTCACAACACAACTGATTGACTCATACGCATTAAGAAGGAAAGAAATTAGGAAGGAAGAAATTGAAATGCATTCATGAAGCTGGTTGATAGAATGTAAATGAGAGAAGGTTAAGCTCTGCCTTATCTCAGCTCACTGGTCACGATAACAACACTCACCCGTAGCACGCGCTCCAGCAGGTATATCTCACTGGTCATCCCCGAAGCCAACTCCTCCCTTGGCCCGCCTTTCCTTCCACTTCTCTGCTGCCAGTGACTGGAATGAATTGCACAAATCGCTGAAGCTGGAGACTTATATTTCCCCCACTAACTTTAAACATCAGCTATCTGAGCAGCTAACCGATCGCTGCAAGCTGTACATAGTCCATCTATAAATAGCCCACCCAATCTACCTACCTCATCCCCATATTGTTTTTATTTACTTTTCTGCTCTTTTCCACACCAGTATCACTACTTACACACCATCATCTGCTCATTTATCACTCAGTGTTAATCTGCTAAATTGTAATTACTTCGCTACTATGGCCTATTTATTGCCTTACCTCTTCACGCCATTTGCACACACTGTATATAGACTTTCTTTTGTTCTATTGTGTTATTGACTGTACGCTTGTTTATTCCATGTGTAACTCTGTGTTGTTGTTTGTGTCGCACTACTTTGCTTTATCTTGGCCAGGTCGCAGTTGTAAATGTGAACTTGCTCTCAACTAGCTTACCTGGTTAAATAAAGGTGAAATAGATTTAAAAAATGTAAGTGCCAAGAGTGCACAAAGCTGTCATCAAGGCAAAGGGTGGCTACTTTGAAGAATCTCAAATATAAAATATATTTTGATTTAAAACTTTTTGGGTTACTACATGATCACATGTGTTATTTCATAGTTTTGATGTCTTCACTATTTTTCTGCAATGTAGAAAATAGTCGACAAAAGAATAACGCTTGAATGAGTCGGTGTGTCCAAACTTTTGACTGGTTCTGTATATATTTGCCACTTCGCCACAAATCAAATCTCGGTCGGCCAACAGCTTATCCACCAAACAATCGACCAGTCTACTAAACGGGGTCAGCCCTATTGCTAATTTCCACAGCAACCATGACAAATGCAAAGGAATAAACAGACCCAGAATAACTGAGCCCTGTCGTCAACATTCTGCGTCAGCACTGGTAGCTACGAAAACCACAACAGATGGCAAATTCATTTTGAAATGACACACACACTCATTTTAAAGCTGTGTTTTTATTTACATATATATTATTATGATTTTAGTCTGCATATTAGATTGTGCTGCAGCACATGATAGATATACATACAGTATATCATCCAAGCCAATTTGGATATTGATATGGTTCACAGTTATTTTGTCCTAGAGCCTCATCAGTCACCATCAGGCTGGTGGAACAGGGAAGGTACAGGCTATTTATTCATGCTAAGCCATCATGACAGCTCTTGATGCGTGCCCTTCCTCAGTTGATTGGTTGATTGATTTGATATACTTTATTTTGGGGTATGGAAAATACAAACATTTGGACCCAGAGGATAACTCATGAAAGCATTATGCAAAGTTTTATACAAACGTATTCCCAGTGTAGTCCAGATATTTGCATGTCTATATCCCTCTGGCAGAGGCAGAAAGCATTGACAATGCCTCCGTGGTGTAAAGTACTTAAGTAAAAATTGTTGAAAGTACTACTTAATTTGTTTTTTTGTGGTATTTGTACTTTACTTTACTATTTATATTTTTGATTACTATTACTGTTACTTCACTGCATTCCTAAATAAAAGTATGTGTTTTTTACTCCATACATTTTCCCTGATACCCAAAAGTGCTCATTACATTTTGAATGGTTAGTAGGACAGGAAAATGGTCCAACTCACACACTTATAAAGAGAACATCCCTGGGCATCCCTACTGCCTCTGATCTGGCGGACTCACTAAACACAAATGCTTCCTTTGTAAACGATGTCTGAGTGTTGGAGTGTGCCCCTGGCTATCCATAAAAAAAAACTGAAAAATATTGTGCCGTCTGGTTTGCTTAATATAAGGAATTTTAAATTATTTATCATTTTACTTTTGATACTTCAGTATACTTAAGTATATTTTAGCAATTACATTTACTTTTGATACTTAAGTATAACCAAATACTTTTGGACTAGTAGTATTTTACTGGGTGACTTTCACATTTACTTGAGTCATTCTCTTAAAGGTTCTTTACTTTTACTCCAGTATGACAATTGGGTACATTTTCCACCACTGCAGTGCCTTTTTGCCGAATTAAGTTCTGTAATGTGTTTTGTACCTTTTCTTTCTCAAGGTTACCCGAACATTGTGGCGACGTACGGCCGTGGATACACTGGATTCGCCCCGAGCTACAGCTATCAGTTCCCTGGTAAGTTCTCTGCTCTTCACATGTCTGTCTTACAGCCCTGTTTAGCTCACCTCCCTCCCTCCCTCCCTCCCTCCCTCCCTCCCTCCCTCCCTCCCTCCCTCCCTCCCTCCCTCCCTCCATCACACACACATACATGCACACGCACACGCACGCACGCACACAAACACACACACACACACACAAACAAACACACCAGATAAGCTGTGGAGTGAGTGATAAGTGTGTTACGTGTCTGGATTTCTGAAACAGCCTGTTGAAAGCTGCAGTATGTGGTGTAAATAGCTTACTCTTTTTAGCCCGTGTATGAACGCCACCATGACCAAACGGCTAAAATGGAGGAGGGATTTTCAAGCCCTCCGCCTCACTCCCAATATATGCAAATCCATCTGTCGGGAGGCAGAAAAATGGCAGACGTACACACAGTCACACAGAGTCAGATTGGAAGTATTTTTATATCCAGCCCTATGTGCATCAAAAACTAAAATGAGTTAAAAGCGTTGACTTGGAGCCGGGTGAGTCCCGGTTGATGAGCCCAAATGGAGCACATGTTGTGTGAAGGTGAGCAGCTGTACCTGCAGCCTGCAGTGGGAGGCAGAGCGGGGTGGCGGGTGGGGCCCTCTGGCCAGGGAGATGTGGCGCTGTGATACAGCACGCCTCAGGCAGGCATCCTGTTGATTTCATGCTTTATTTAAGCACTTTACACAGAGTCTGTTTGCCGTGCCAGACATCAGTCCCGCCACTGATAAGGCAGAATGGGAAATGTCTGACAGCAGCTCAGATCTATGTAATAGGTTTTTGAAATAGGGACAGGGGTGGACAGGGGTGGGGGGGGACACAGGTGTTACCCCCTGGGGTCAGACATAATAATTTGTCATAGGTGCCTGGGCTGAGAGCTGTAGGAGGACAGGAGGACTGGGAGGGAGAAAGAGGAGGATAGAGGAAGGCCAGGAAACAATAGATTACTCATCTCTTTGTAGAAGGGTCCTACCAACATGAAAGATGTTCAGACATGAGAAGGGCCCGATGGAAATCTGCAGGGATGATTTCCTGCTAACCTATACCTTTACATCTGTCTGCATATAGAAGTAATGTTTGGCTTTATTTGCATTAGTTTCATTTGCTTTTATATTCCAAATCTCTTCAATGGGACATTTTATGGGGAGATGTGACCTTTTACCACATAATACAGAATCTTCTGGCCCTAGACATGACATGATGAAGCACATTACTGTATGTTGTTTATGACACACTTAGGGCCTATAGATGTTTTAATGCAGGAGGTTGGTCGTGTTAAACTTTATTTAAAGGGCATCATAAAGCTGTGCAGTTGTTCAGCTGTTAAAACGGCCACCAGTCTCCAGGCCTTTGACAGAGTAATTGGAACTTTTGAAGTATAAATCAAACTCCATGTTAAATGCTCCATCCCTAGGCCAAGTATTGATCATGTTGCCTTCCCATCCGCATGGAGTCGCGGACGGCAGTTTATATTCAAATCAACGGGCCCATGCTGGAGAATTTTGTGCTGTACACCGTAAGTGCATTGAAATAGATGAATAAATGCTTGAATAAATAAATAACGGGGTGTTGTCTGTGGATGGAGCGATGAGAGTGGGGTGAATTGTCAGGCGCTAGAGAAGCCAGTGATGTGACTAAGCCCTGAGAAGGGGATTGAAATATCAGCAGCCTGTGATTATTCCCCCTCATACATACACGGCCTGACGTCAATGCGCGCACCTGGGGTAAACCCGACTATCCCTTCATTATACACACACAGCACCTTAACCAGAGGGGCAATTTCACCTTCTTACATCCCCCCTACCACGTCCCCCTCCCTGTCTCCTACCAAAGGCTATCTCCGCCCTATATGCCAGCCTCCACACTCTTCTCCCTCCTGCCTCCCACATGACCCCCCTGCCTCCCTCCCTGCCCCCCCCCCCCAAAACCCCTGCCTTCCTCTGTTTTCTCTGTCTCCTCCCAAACTCCCTGTCTCTCTCCTCCCTCTAAACCACCCCTATTTAGATGACTACTACACTTCCACTAGGCCTCCTGCCAGTGTCATTATTGTAGACTGGATAGGTATGAAAGCACAAGCCCATGTGGAAACCTGTCTCCTGGTGTCTGTGGGGCTGGGGTAGAAACCATGGTCCCCACCCAGCCAGCCTCAGATATGATGATACACTGATGTTACAGTGCAGGTCTCTGGTCGGGAGATTGACTCAGTGGAGGCATGGGAGATGTAGGGATGGGGAGATGAAGATATGGGGAGATGGGGAGATGAATAGATGGGCAGATGAAGAGATGGGGAGATGAATAGATGGGCAGATGAATAGATGGGCAGATGGGCAGATGAAGAGATGGGGAGATGAAAAGATGGGGAGATGAAAAGATGGGGAGATGAAGAGATGGGCAGATGAAGAGATGGGCAGATGAATAGATGGGCATATGAAGAGATGGGCAGATTAATAGATGGGGAGATGAATAGATGGGCAGATGAAGAGATGGGCAGATGGGGAGATGAAGAGATGGGGAGATCAAGAGATGGGCAGATGAAGAGATGGGCAGATGAAGAGATGGGCAGATGGGGAGATGAAGAGATGGGGAGATGGGGAGATTAATGTGGCTGGTAAAAGAGCAGGTGCAATGTTTCCTTCCTCCTTCTGATCAGACAGGAGGAAGAGGGCGCTGCGGCAGTGAGAGGTGAAGCGTCAGGCAGGGCGATGGTGGAAAGTTAACTTTTCACTCCTAGCAAATCCCCCCTGGCTTTCCCTGTAAAACGATCTTCTACTCCTGCCTCCCCACTACCACCACATAGCGTATTCCTCTTCCAGGCAGCCCGTCTCTCATAGTCCATGACCTTGATGTAGAACATGCAAGGTGAAAACACATTTTCTCGGTCCTTGTAGCTTCCAGGGATTTGCAGTAATCTCGGTTGCTTGGGAGGTTAAAAATGGATTTTGGCCAGGGGAGTGGAGCTCATTTTGTTTTGAAGCACCGACTGTAAGACAGAGAGGAAGGGGATAGAGTGGAGCTTGGAGAGTGTTGCATATGGCTGCATATAGGCCACTGGCACTCATTTGCCTAATATCTATGTTGTCTTTGGATACATGAGTGGTTTTATGGTGTCATTAGTATTGCGCAAGTCATTGAGTTTTTTTATTGACGTTTTGTGTCAGTATTTGATTGGATGGACTGGCTTGGTGCAGGTGGCTTTGTGCTGTACGCTGGTATTGACCTCTATTGTGATTGTGAAGTTTTATTTTAGGCACTGTGATAACTTTAATATGATCAGAACTTAATTTAGAACGGTTTGCTGGCATAGAAGACCTACTGTAATGTAAGGAGCTAATTCTTCACTTATAGTACATTTGTTGGTGGACAGATTATCTGTTTTTTTTCACACACATCTACACTATCACTGAGGTGGTGTGTGTGGAGCAGTTTTGTGGCAGAGTACTTTTTTACAGTGTTTTTCCTGGCCTTTTCAACACATCCTGCTGTTTTCACAAATATCAGCCGTGCCAGCTCTGTTCGGTGGCAGATAAGAGTACTGGAGACCACAGTATGCTACTGTACCGTCCGTCCCCTGCGTATTCTCCAACCCACGTGCCCCTCTCTCCTTCCACCACCTCTACCAACACAGCCAGTCACTCAGCAGCCCAGAACACTCCCTCATTTCTATGGGACAGAAACAGACGTTTGAAAATCAGGAGTGAGCATCTCTCTCTGTGTTACTATAAACTTGCTCCAATCCAGCAGGGAATACAGATCGCCAGAAACCCTCCTGAAACCCTCAATAAAGACATGGGCTAGACCGGAGAGACAGAGGACCAATCTTGACCAGGGGTTAAGGGGTCAGGTGTGAGAGTCTTCCCCACACTAGCTGCCATGGCGTCACCTCCTCCAACCTGACCCTCATCATCAAAGGTGATGCGAGAGGAAATAACATCCGCCTCGTCTTCTTCACTTTCTCTGTTTTATTCGTGCACGCCGAAGCGCTGCGACGTCATTATGGAGATAAGCCATCTGGAAGAAGTGTTTGGGAATGCCAAGCTGGCAACAGTTATTGTGTTCTCCTGCATAGATGTCTCCCCCATTTCAGAGATGAAGATTCTTCCGGCTTTCATTTCAGCGATGGCTGCTGTTTAAATCCCTGGTGTGTATTGATGTGTACGTAGACATATACACACACACACATGCCTAAAGATGCTGTGAAAATAGACCAGTGGCCTTCACCCCTTCTTCATGCAAACATAGGCACGCAACACACACACAAATTACCTTGGTGTACACACACACCACATACACAAACACACATTTAAGTTATATATCAAACATAGCCATGCATAATGTATGTACAACCCCCCCCCCACCCCCCCCACACACACACATCCTGACCCTAGGCCAGTGTTCTCATTAAAAGCAGGCGCTGCGTGGACTTGACATCCTGACGTGTGATGTGGAAAGAGATGGTGGAGGATGGAGGGGGTTAAATGCACATCCAGTCTAATGGTACTGATGGGTAGACACCTCGCCATAGCCATCTACTCAACCGTCCGTTCCAGCCAGCTATTTACAGCATTTGGTTTACTTAGTGTATATTGTGTGTAGGGGGGGGCAACTCTCTGTGTGGGTATGAGGATGAGATGAGAGTGGTTATGGACTCTGATCCAGGTGAATAAAGAGAGAGAGAAAGATTGCAGGTCTGTAAAGAGGGGGGGGGGTGTCTGTTAGCAGACTGCCTGACACCACACTGACTCACAGATTGTCTCTAATTGGAAAGGCTGCTCATTAACCCAATGGACGTGTGGAGGCAGTGGCATTCCACGAGTCACAGGCCTTAAAATAGGGCATGACGAGCGGCATCATCTGCACACTCACACAGCACTTCTCTCCAGCCATGGTTCTGTCATCATTAACTCTGGTGAAACTGCAGGTCTGACGTCAGTCTGCAGTGCGGTGTCACAACTTATGTATCTCTGTGAAGCCCTGCAGGCTGGTCCCAAATCAGCTCCACTACTCTGTGTAGTTATATGTAGACCAAGAGCAGGCCCTGCAGCCTGGTCCCAGATCAGCTCCACTGCTCTAACTGTGTCCCTCCTGTCTCTGTAAACACATGCTGCAGTCAGAGCCCAGTGCAGTGTGCTGTTGGCTGTCCTAGCAGGGCTCTGCCGGCTGTGTGTCTATGCGGAGCTACACAGGGTCTAATGGATAAGGCATCTCCAGCCCAGTGTGTGTGTGGGTGGGTTGGGAGGGGAGCCACGGCATCTCTGTACCTGGCTAATGCTCAGTGACATGCTGGCCGTATGGATGGCCCAGCCCTGAGCTGGTGGGAAAAATTAAGCCCCAAAGTCTTAATCCTCAGTGTGAGCTATAGACAGATCAGCAGTGCAGCCAGAACGCAGCAGCCCACTGTGGAGCTTGATGCCCCAGCGTCTGCTATGGTTAAGATGAGCTGCTGTGACAGAGGCAGACAGAGGAGACAGTGTTGCTGTCAGCCCAGTGTCCTATATTGCAGGGGTTCTCAAAGTGGGGTCTAGGTACTGCAGGGGGTACGTGACCAGATCTCAATATACACTGAGTATACAAAATATTATGCTCTGTCCATGAGATAGACTGACTAGGTGATTCCAGGTGAAACCTATTGGTTACTTATTAAATCTACTTCAATCAGTGGAGCTGGAGGCAGGTTAAAGAAGGATTTTTAAGCATTGAGACCAATGTTCCCTCTAAGCTGCACGCAGGACTGCCTCGCAGAAGAAATATCAGTGCGTGCAGAGAAGCACGAGATTGAAATTTCTAGAGTTTTCCCTGTACTCTACACAGATCGGTGCACCATAACCAATCAGAGCTGCAGTAGGCCTATATGCAAATACACCATTTCCATGTATGGATCTGTGCCATTCACTTTGAACTGGACTGTGTTTACAGCATGAGTGGTCGTGAGTAGATACACTTGTTTTGAGGTTAAAGCGAGAGCTACATGTAGTGTGCACATTTGTACATTTGTTCTTATCCTTTGCTAGTTAGTGAGTTATTAGCCCAGATAATTTGTAGTCAGCAATGGGGTAGTGATTGCTTCCTACAAGAGCACAAAACGTGTGCATTTCTAGGCATCTTTGAAAAGCGAGTCAGGTAAAGAGCTTCTTTTTTTTTTAAAGGGCAGTGATATATTTTGAAACAGGTTTGACTAAGCTAAGTAGCCAATAGGCAGAGGGTAGCGTAACTTGTCTGATTCTCTGTAATAATGGTATGGGAATAATGATGCATTTTATTTTGTAAAGTGGTTTCTTGCATCAAAGAACACAACAACATGTTCAGTCACCTCCTTGTCTGAAGGACAAGTGGATAAACAGGTTAATGTCAAGCCCTGCATGTTTTTTCAAAAGTCTCATTGAATGTAGGCCTACAATTGAACACTTATCATTGGCTGCTAATGTAGGCTGAATGATAGAACAGCTATTTCCAAATGTTATGGAATGCATTTTCGCCATTGGTTTTTATGGTAGGCCTACATTATGATCAAATAGCCACACTAGCCTACCACTGTTAAAACTAACCAAAGGCTCGTATAGAATTTTCACAACGCTGGATGTTTGCGCTCAGCAGACCTGACATTTTCTCAGCGGTTACATGTTTTTGAGGGGAACATAGCTTGACACAATTCAGATGGTGGATAGGCAAGACAAAATATTTAAGTGCCTTTGAATGGGATATGGTAGGTGTCAGGCGCACCAGTAAGTGTCAAGAACTGCAACGCTGCTGGGTTTTTAATGCTCAACAGTTCCCCGTGTGTATCAAGAATGATCAACCACCCCGAAGGACATCCAGACAACTTGACACAACTGTACGAAGCATTGGAGTCAACATAGGCCAGTAGCCTTGTAGAGTTCATGACCCGATGAATTGAGGTTTTTCTGAGGGCAAAAGGGGTCTGCAACTCAATATTAGGAAGGTGTTCTTAATGTTTTGTGCAATCAATGTGTATATATATATATATATATAAGTATGACAGATGCTCATCGAACATCTCATTCCAAAGTCATATGAGTTAATATGGAGTTAGTCCCTCCTTTGCTGCTATAACATCCTCCACTCTTCTGGGCCATGTAGTGTATATATATATACAGTACCAGTCAAACGTTTGGACTGATTCAAGAGTTTGTCTTTATTTTTACTATTTTCTACATTGCAGAATAATAGTGAAGACATCAAAACTATGAAATAACACATATGGAATCATGTAGTAACCAAGAAAGTGTTAAACAAATCAAAATATGTTTTATATTTCAGATTCTTCAAAGTAGCCACCCTTTGCCTTGATCACAGCTTTGCACACTCTTACCATTCTCTCAACCATCTTCATGAGGAATGCTTTTACAACAGTCTTGAAGGAGTTCCCACATATGCTGAGCACTTGTTGGCTGCTTTTCCTTCACTCTGCGGTCCAACTCATCCCAAACCATCTTATTTGGGTTGAAGTCAGGTGATTGTGGAGGCCAGGTCATCTGATGCAGCACTCCATCACTCTCCTTCTTGGTCAAATAGCCCTTACACAGCCTGGAGGTCTGTTGAATAAACAATGATAATCTCACTGAGCGCAAACCAGATGGGATGGTGTATCGCTGCAGAATGCTGTGGTAGCCATGCTGGTTAAGTGTGCCTTGCATTCTAAATAAATCACAGACAGTGTCACCAGCAAAGCACCCCACACCATCACACCTCCTCCTCCATGCTTCATGTTGGGAACCACACGTGGAGATCATCTGTTCACCTACTCTGCGTCTCACAAAGACACGGCAGTTGGAACCAAAAATCTCAAATTTGGACTAATCAGACCAAAGGACAGATTTCCACTGGTCTAATGTTCATTGCTCATGTTTCTTGGGCCAAGCAAGTCTCTTCTTATTATTGGTGTCCTTTAGTAGTGGTTTCTTTGCAGAACATTAACCATGAAGGACTGATTCATGCAGTCTCCTCTGAACAGTTGATGTTGAGGTGTGTGTCTTACTTGAACTCCGTGAAGCATTTATTTGGGCTGCAATCTGAGGTGCAGTTATAACTTTAAGGAACCTTCACCTCTGCAGCAGAGGTAACTTTGAGTCTTCCTTTCCTGTGGTGGTCCTCATGAGAGCCAGTTTCATCATAGCGCTTGATGGTTTTTGCGACTGCACTTGAAGAAACTTTCAAAGTTCTTGACATTTTCCGGATTGACTGATGTTATAGTCAGTCAATCTTATAGTAATGATGGACTGTCATTTCTGTTTGCTTATTGGAGCTGTTCTTGCCATAATATGGACTTGGTCTTTTACCAAATAGGGCTATATTCTGTATACCCCACTACCTTGTCACAACACAACTGATTGGCTAAAACACATTAAGAAAGTCCACAAATTAACTTTTAACAAGGCACACCTGTTAATTGAAATGCATTCCAGGTGACTACCTCATGAAGCTGGTTGAGATAACGCCAAGAGTGTGCAAAGCTGTCATCAAGGCAAAGGGTGGCTACTTTGAAGACAAATTTTAGCTAAGGGATATACAATATAATATTATTCATCTACAATTTATTTTCTTAACCCTGGGCAACATGGGCCTGGGAGGCTCACAAGGACATTTTTATCCACAGTACTCCACCAATTATCAATTGTTCTGCTCCAATACTTTTGTATTCACAAAATCATATATATTTTTTAACATAAATACAATGTAATTTAAAGTAACTATCCAGTGAAAATCTCACTTTTAAAGGTTCATGTTCTGTAAACTCATACCCAAATAATGTTGTTGACTCGTCATATACTCGTATTTGTGGCCAAAGCATGAATAAAGAATCAAAACAAAAAAACTAAAACGTGCATCTCTAACAGAATGCCTGTAACTCACATGAAGATTTCTCATGACCAGTATATTCCCACACCATTCTATTCTTGGAGTAAGCCCACACCATTCTATTCTTGGAGTAAGCCCACACCATTCTATTCTTGGAGTAAGCCCACACCATTCTATTCTTGGAGTAAGCCCACACCATTCTATTCTTGGAGTAAGCCCACACCATTCTATTCTTGGAGTAAGCCCACACCATTCTATTCTTGGAGTAAATGGAGTAAGCCCACACCATTCTATTCTTGGAGTAAGCCCACACCATTCTATTCTTGGAGTAAGCCCACACCATTCTAAGCCCACACCATTCTATTCTTGGAGTAAGCCCACACCATTCTATTCTTGGAGTAAGCCCACACCATTCTATTCTTGGAGTAAGCCCACACCATTCTAGTAAGCCCACACCATTCTATTCTTGGAGTAAGCCCACACCATTCTATTCTTGGAGTAAGCCCACACCATTCTATTCTTGGAGTAAGCCCACACCATTCTATTCTTGGAGTAAGCCCACACCATTCTATTCTTGGAGTAAGCCCACACCATTCTATTCTTGGAGTAAGCCCACACCATTCTATTCTTGGAGTAAGCCCACACCATTCTATTCTTGGAGTAAGCCCACACCATTCTATTCTTGGAGTAAGCCCACACCATTCTATTCTTGGAGTAAGCCCACACCATTCTATTCTTGGAGTAAGCCCACACCATTCTATTCTTGGAGTAAGCCCACACCATTCTATTCTTGGAGTAAGCCCACACCATTCTATTCTTGGAGTAAGCCCACACCATTCTATTCTTGGAGTAAGCCCACACCATTCTATTCTTGGAGTAAGCCCACACCATTCTATTCTTGGAGTAAGCCCACACCATTCTATTCTTGGAGTAAGCCCACACCATTCTATTCTTGGAGTAAGCCCACACCATTCTATTCTTGGAGTAAGCCCACACCATTCTATTCTTGGAGTAAGCCCACACCATTCTATTCTTGGAGCCCACACCATTCTATTCTTGGAGTAAGCCCACACCATTCTATTCTTGGAGTAAGCCCACACCATTCTATTCTTGGAGTAAGCCCACACCATTCTATTCTTGGAGTAAGCCCACACCATTCTATTCTTGGAGTAAGCCCACACCATTCTATTCTTGGAGTAAGCCCACACCATTCTATTCTTGGAGTAAGCCCACCATTCTATTCTTGGAGTAATTCTATTCTTGGAGTAAGCCCACACCATTCTATTCTTGGAGTAAGCCCACACCATTCTATTCTTGGAGTAAGCCCACACCATTCTATTCTTGGAGTAAGCCCACACCATTCTATTCTTGGAGTAAGCCCACACCATTCTATTCTTGGAGTAAGCCCACACCATTCTATTCTTGGAGTAAGCCCACACCATTCTATTCTTGGAGTAAGCCCACACCATTCTATTCTTGGAGTAAGCCCACACCATTCTATTCTTGGAGTAAGCCCACACCATTCTATTCTTGGAGTAAGCCCACACCATTCTATTCTTGGAGTAAGCCCACACCATTCTATTCTTGGAGTAAGCCCACACCATTCTATTCTTGGAGTAAGCCCACACAATTCCAACACAGAAAAGCTGCTTTTTAACATTCTTAATTACCATTTTTTTGGAAGGAAAAATAGTTGACTCATATTGTAATGAATTTACATGTCATATTTTGAAGAAATCTGTAAACACTGGACAGTTACTTTAAGCTTTAAAACGGCAAGTTTTTCTATTTGCCTCATGGCAAAATGTGTAGAATTGTATGGAATTAGCTTGAAAACTACAACATTTTCTCTCCAATGCCAAGCAGCATCCTTTAAAATGTTCCTTCCTAGGGTCCACGACTTGGTTTGTCCAGCCATGCACTGCAAGTCATGGTAAAACTCCTTTTTTATTTGATTATTTCATCTCACTCAAGTTGTGTTCTTATTATGAGGGTGCCCCTGATGAATTTGCTAACACAAAAGGGGTCCACAGGCCCCAAAACATTTGAGAACCCCTGCTCTATTGAGCTACCAGACTGGAACAGAACCTCCTCTGCTCTGCCTCTGGCTCCGGACCTACAGGAGAGGAGGAGAGAGCAATATGTTGATGTTATGAGACTGAAGAGTCTCTTCTTCTTTCTTCTTGAGGCCAAACACCCACCAGGGTTCTGAAATCAGCAAGTGCCCTCTTCCAGCCTCCTCTCCTTTTTTTCTTTCCTCTCCTCTGTCCTCTGGACAGCACTAATGGTTCTCCAGTCCTCTATAGCCTCTTCTCCCAGCGCATGGCTCAGCAGCTACACTCACTCATTAATACAACACAATCCCTCCCCACACTGGGCCTCCATTTTGACTCATACATTGTTTATGACTTCCTCAATCAGTGGCAGGTCGTATAGCAGAATTGCTGTATAACTCACTGAGTGCTCGGAGCCTGACTATGCCAAGTACAACCAATGTATTACTCTCACATTAGGGAGAGAACTGTTTCGCCTTGTATTGAATGGCAGTAAAGGTGTAATTGTGTACCGTAAAACATGGTTTAAGCAGTGGCGACAGTGATGAGTGTGTAGTATGCCTGCTACACACTAGCGTGCACACACACGCACTGCTCCTGTCCCGTAGAAATATACACCCCTCAGCTAGGGGATTAATCTGAGCTCTGAGTTGCGTTGATGACCTGACACTTTAAGCTACTCTCTTTCATCTTAGCATACCTCAGTTTGTTCCCCTTGTCTAAGTTTGTTCCTCCTTGGTGTACGGAGAGGACCATTATTAATGCACAACAAATTAAAGCTGTTTACTTGGGTGTTAATGACAGGGGGCCTACTGTAGGTGGCCTAGCCTAATTAATATCAACGCCCCAGGTCCCAGGAGAACCACACTGGGATCTTGTTAGGAGGGCGGTGTCCAGTAGACACACACACACACACACACACACACACACACACACACACACACACACACACACACACACACACACACACACACACACACACACACACACACACACACACACACACACACACACACACACACACACACACACACACACGCACATTTGTTTTACTATCCTTGTGGGGACCAAACAATTGATTCCCATTCAAAATGATATATTACCCTAACCCTAAATCTTACCCTTACCGTAACCCTTAACGTAAGCCTAAATGTAGCACTAAGCATAACCCCTAAGTCTAAAATAGCCTTTTTCCTTTCCTGGGGACTGGCAAAATGTCCCCATTTGTTTTACTGTCCTTGTGGGGACTGGCAAAATGTCCCCATTTGTTTTACTGTCCTTGTGGGGACTGGCAAAATGTCCCCATTTATTTTACTGTCCTTGGGAGGACTTCTGGTCCCCACAAGGATAGTAAAAAAACACACCCTCTGCACTTGGCTCTTTGATTCAACAGGATCCCACAGGCTTAAAACTGTCATGTTTTAAGACCTGATTCTAGATCAGATTGGGATGTTACACCGACACAGAGTTCCAGATAAAGACCCAGCTGTATGTCCTGGCCGGGTCTCTACTAACTCTAGATCAGAGACCAGCATAAAATTGATGATCGGGAGGCACGACCATGTCCATCATGACTATGTAAATCATGACCATGCCAGGTTTATGGTATTACATGTATATAACCTGAAAACTACTGAGGCTGGACATCTCCATACTCCTGATTCTCTCTCAACTCTGCAGCAGATTGCCTCGGCACTCCATGAGCTGTGTCTGTGCTGAGGATTATTTATTTTGTTAGACAAAATGTTCTGACTGCTCCAGTGCACTCCAACACCGTCGGTATAATCGGTCTGAAAGTCTTTCAAAGTTAAATGGTACGTGTGAACATCTCTCTCAGGATCCAAGTAAGTCACCCTCATAAACTATAGACGCTATAAGACGCGATGACAAAGTAATATAGGCCGGGGTCGTTTATCATTCCCTCACCATACAGTAGCTGTATGAAACGCAGAAACGTGGCTCGTGTGCCGCTGCTGGGTAGACGTGTGCGTGTTTACAGAGGTGTGACCGCTAGTATTTGCTGGACCAACGTTTGTAATGGTTGAAGTGTTACAGTGTTGTGGCTGTTGTGGCATTAATATATTGCTTCATTGTAGTTCATGAGGAAACTCACCTTTCCTCCTCAGCTACAGTAGCTAGATGTTCCTTCTGTCTTCTGCTCTATAGAGGAGGAGATAGGGCAGGGAGCATCAACTACGGGCCTATTTGTTTCTTGAGTGGATGGTCAGGGGTCTGGAACGTAATTGCAAATAATTTGTAGACTGCAAATTGACCCTAACAAGCCCAAACAGATATGATGTTTGACTGGTGACCCGTGTATATAGCTAAGTTATTGTTACTCATTGTGTATTTATTATTACTTTTATTATTAGGGGATTTTACTTTTCAATTATTCATCTATTTTCTTTCTCTCTGCGTTGTTGGGATGGACCCGTAAGTACAGTAAGCATTTCACTCTTCACTCGTGTGACGAATACACATTTATTTCATTTAAAACATCATCTCAAACCTTTTGTATATGATCACATACAGTATATCTATCTTATTATGCGTGGGAATACCTTGGAACAGATTTGCAAAATTAAAATCACTTGGAGTTGATTTGCTGGTGTTTTTACAGTCTTTTTATGTCCAACAATAAAAAAATTAAAAACTCTGGGGCACAAATAAAATCACCCGCGGGCCTTCAGTTGGGCAACCCCGATATAGGGATTTGGGATCTTTCCAAATCTCTTCGCTTCCTGTAATTACCAGCATAAATCCAGGCTTTTCTAGGCTCTGGGCTTTCTCCCTATTTCTATAAATGACTTTCCCTCTCCCAAATCAAAACCCATGAAGTCCTTATAACAACGGATCAGTGTACCAAACAGTTTCATTCCAAACTAAATCATTTGGCCTCCATCGACACAGAAAGAGACACTGTTCACACCAGCAGACAGACACAAATGTGTTCTCAAATACATACTCACACACACACACACACACACACACACACACACACACACACACACACACACACACACACACACACACACACACACACACACACACACACACACACACACACACACACACACACACACACACACACACACACACACACACACACACACACACACACACACAACTACACTAGCCGACATGAATAGACAACCCAGTCTTTTAAACCCAGTCTCTCCAGTGCATGCTCGCAGACACACATGCTCAAACATTGTGAGTATTAATTTCACTTATACGAAGGAGAACTTGCTGTGTGGTTGTTTTCATTGATTCAGGAGAGATGAGCACCTAGTGCATGTGTGGCAGGTCATGTAAACGCCACCTGGTTCTCTCCAGCTCATTTGTAGCTTGTCTGTGATACGGCTGGCAAACAGCCTTTTCCAAAACAACAAAAGATGAGACTTGGTGCTGAGGTATGACAGCAATTGGCCTCTTCTCAGTTTTGAGATGAAAAGATGGCATCCGTTTCCTTCCCTCTTGTTTGTCGTTTTTTTATTTTTGCCATTTCTTTTTTCAAATGTGCATGTAAAAGTGAATGTCGGGAGGAGTGACCCCCTCCCATTTCCCCCTCCCACCTTCCCCATCCTCTCCTCAGGGCAGCCACAGTGAGGCTGCCTCTCTCAGAGCTCCATGTCTTCTCCTGTGGGCCATGACTGTGTTTACAGACATACTGTATCCCCTCTGGAGTTGGCTCACCCCCCATACAGAGAACTTTATGTTCCCCTCACAGACAGACAGACAGACAGACAGACAGACAGACAGACAGACAGACAGACAGACAGACAGACAGACAGACAGACAGACAGACAGACAGACAGACAGACAGACAGACAGACAGACAGACAGACAGACAGACAGACAGACAGACAGGAGAGACAGAAAGGAGAGACAGACAGACAGACAGACAGGAGAGACAGAAAGGAGAGACAGACAGACAGACAGACAGACAGACAGACAGACAGACAGACAGACAGACAGACAGACAGACAGACAGACAGACAGACAGACAGACAGACAGACAGACAGACAGACAGACAGACAGACAGAAAGGAGAGACAGACAGACAGAAAAGACAGACAGAAAGGAGAGACAGACAGACAGAAAGGAGAGACAGACAGACAGAAAGGACGGACGGACGGACGGACAGACAGACAGACAGACAGACAGACAGACAGACAGACAGACAGACAGACAGACAGACAGACAGACAGACGGACAGACAGACAGACGGACAGACAGACAGACAGACGGACGAGACGGACGGACGGAGGAGAGACGGACGGACGGACGGACAGACAGACAGACAGACAGACAGAAAGGACAGACAGACAGACAGACAGACAGACAGACAGACAGACAGACAGACAGACAGACAGACAGACAGACAGACAGACAGACAGACAGACAGACAGACAGACAGACAGACAGACAGACAGACAGAAAGGACAGACAGACAGACAGACAGACAGAAAGGAGAGACAGACAGACAGAAAGGAGACGGACGGACGGACGGACGGACGGACGGATGTGCCTGGGGCCAGGAGTGGAAGGAGAGTTCACTTATATTAGAAGGGTAAACAGAAGACTGAATAATATGACTATGTCAAAATAAAGCAGCTACATTCTCCAACTCTTGCTATGCCCTGTGGATTGTTATAAAAGCATTGTATATTCCAAAATATAGTTGTTGAGTGCTAAGCAGAGCAGGGAATTGGTGGTGCATTGTCATTGCTAGGTGAGCTGCAGCAGAGCAGAGTAGCAGCCGATGTTGGTCTACAGCCGAGTACAATACAGAGGACACTGACACGGCTGTGACCTTACTGTGTGGCGCTCGCTGCATCAGTCTATCGCCGTAGTGATAGCGTCATAGTGACGTGCCACACTGGGTTCTGGGAAAAGGGGGCCGGACACAGAGATAAAGCCAGTGGGGGACATGGAGCAGGAGAGAGGTATAAAATGTTGGCAAGGATAGAGTTTCACAGAACGGTGAGAAACGAGCAGAGTTAGTGAGATGGATTAGGTATAGATGAGTGTAAGGTTTGACGGGATGACAGATTGGAGTGAAAAACAGTGGTAGTTTCATAGAGAGAGAAAGGGAGATGGATGGAGGACAGAGGCGAGCGTAATGGCGACACACAGCTGCATGGGGTCAGGATGGTTATATATAGAGGACAGACTGATGTATTGTGGAGAGAGCTGGGACGAGATTGCTGTCACTGTGAACGATCTCTCTCAAAGGAAGTGAAGAGAAATCCATGTTTTGCTGTTTCTCCTAATCTCTTTGTATAAGAAAAAGGAATGTATTACCGGACGTCAATGACTGCTTTGTGGTTATGAATAGATGACTTACCTCATGTTGTTTTGAATTAGGTGGAGACAAAACGTCTCAAAGAGAGGAAGTGTATACTGCAGTGCTGCTGTGAGTCTAATCAGTGCTTCTTTCTCTCTCTCTCTGCTGTTGAAGTGGAGCAAATGCCTGTGCTTTCAGCCGAAGAGGGGTGGAGGAGAGGAGAGAGCGCTGAGGACAGGTCCCCAGAGGCCCCCTCGGGCCCCCACTCCATAAACAGATGTGTCCTTGTCCCCAGTCTCCACCAAGAGAGCGCAGCCACTGAAGTGGCCAAATAATAGTGACAAATTTAAAGCTAAATATTGTCTTTATCTCGTCAGTATTAAAAGGGCCATGAAATTGATTTAATGCGGCAGCGCCTCTCTTGGGCGGCTTCTTACCGCCTGAACACAAAACAATGAGCCGCAGCGATCTATTAATTAACCCACCTAATCCTACAAAGTTAATCTGTCTCCACAACTTTGCTTGCCACTAACTTTGAATCCACAGGGTCTACTGGGGGCGTCGTGACAATGGCAGGGAGGGGAAGATACAGTACTTAGAAGAGAGAGAGAGAGAAACGAGCGTTGACTCCAGCAGAGGGCTCTTCTGCACGGCAACAGCGGGGCTGGCGTTTGTGGAGAGGAAGGGGTTCGTGACCGTCATTAGCATAGCATCCGAGCTGATTTGTGTTTTTCTGAAGAGATTAAATGAGAGGTGTGGAATATCAGAAGGGCTGTTGGAATCAGGGCCGTCTTAGACTTGTGAAGAATGGGGACTGATTGTGAAATGCTTCCTGTCGGTCGGTCGGTCTGTATGTCTGTCTGTCTCTGAGCTCTCACCTCTCTCTCACCTCTCTGAGCTGTGAGATGTTTTTCTGGGAATGGCAGCTCCTTGCTTCTTGCCCACCTTACGGTCCCAGCACAACGGCACCTCACACCAGCGCTCTTGCTCACGCTCACAGTGTGTCTGCAGAGGTGTGAATTACCTCATTCTCAGCAGGGCACGGAAAACCAATGTGTTTTTCTCCTCTGTTGCGGTTTCTCTGACCCTGCCCTTTTGCCTCCTCTAAACTGCCCCTTGCCTGCCCCTCATCAGTCTTTGTGTGAGCCCCTCTGGGCAGAACTGTAGGGGGACTCTAGCCCAGAAAATAGGTCACACCTTGGTGGTCTTCTCACCTCGACGGCATCAGAGAAACATTCTCGACTTCCTCCAGAGAGGGCTCAACACTTCCCCTGTGTGTCTGTCTGGCTGCTGGTCAGCCCAACACACACGGACCATACACACACACAACACAACCCACAGAGAACACGGAACATATCACACACAATCCAAAACAGAACACACACACAGAACACTTTCTGCTTTGAAAAGATCAAGACCACATCTATCTGGCTGTCTGGCTGGCTGGCTGGCGGAATTCTGAGATTGAATTTTCTCATTAACAGTTCCTGTCAGGATAATGTGGGCTGTTCGATTATGCAGAAGGGTATTAGGGCCAGAGTGAAGAGTCAGGCTAGTCGTCAGGCCTAATGACATGCCATTCCTCTGTGTGAGAGAGGGAGGGGAGGGGAGAGGAGAGGAGATAGGGGCTGCCGTCTCTGGTGTCAGGCCCTGGGCATGGACGAGTTTCTGTCAGCCAGGGATGGGTGTGTTCATTAGAGAGAGACTGCACTGTAATTACATCGATGCTGTAATAGAGGCATAGACACACAGGCTCAATGTGTTGCTTTAATTGCACACTGTAATGATCCTGGTATTAGTTAAAATGTTAGAGCACTGCACCATTTTACTGAGTAAAGAGCCGGCGGTCCTACTCTGCTAAATACTGTTCAGAGCATATTTGAACACCATATGAAGAGATTAACAGATTGGCTCTGAAAATCTAAGAATAACGAGAAATTGTCATTTTCTTACAATGAGTATTGAGTGGATATGAACATGACCATAAGGAGGAGAAGAGTTTCCACAAAATGTCAAACTCCAATTTGAGCGCCTGAAAACAAATAGTTTTGATGCATTCAGTTTTGCATTCAAATCGCCAAAACTGGTCCATAGCAACTGGTAACTGCTGCCAGATGAAAATACAGGGGACACACTACAGTGGCAGATCTCCCAGAGAGCAACGCTGGAAAGCTCGAAAGAAGCTGGTTTCTCCCCAGTGTAAAGCCGTTGACATCCCCTCCCCTGCCCCCAGCCAAGAGAGTCCCCACGCTAAATGGAAATATGGCAGTATGGCACAGAGAGCCTCCACCAAGCAGTGCCCATTAGCTGCTGCTAACTCAATTAAGAGGCATGAAAAACTGAGTACGATCAAAACGATAGTGAGCGTTTCAAGGCGTCCTAAGTATTTAATTTGAGTAAATGATTGTGCCACTCCCCCCCCCCCCCCCCACACTGATAATTGGGTGAGTGAAGGCTCAGCGTGGAGGAGAGGACCTCCCGCCTACCCAAACCTCTCAGTGATTGCATATATGTGTGTGTGTGTGTGTGTGTGTGTGTGTGTGTGTGTGTGTGTGTGTGTGTGTGTGTGTGTGTGTGTGTGTGTGTGTGTGTGTGTGTGTGTGTGTGTGTGTGTGTGTGTGTGTGTGTGTGTGTGTGTGTGTGTGTGTGTGTGTGTGTGTGTGTGTGCACATACATGCGCGTATATCTATGTGTGCCTGCCTATGCATTCATGTTCACAAATGTATCTCCCCCTCTCTCTCTCTCTCTCTCTGTCTCTCTCTCCCTCTCTCTCTGTCTCTCTCTCTCTCTCTCTCTCTCTCTCTCTCTCTGTCTCTCTCTCTGTCTCTCTCTCCCTCTCTCTCTCTCTCTCTCTCTCTCTCTCTCTCTGTCTCTCTCTCTGTCTCTCTCTCCCTCTCTCTCTCTCTCTCTCTCTCTGTCTCCCTCTCTCTCTGTCTCTCTCTCTCTCTCTGTCTCTCTCTCTCTGTCTCTCTCTCTGTCTCTCTCTCCCTCTCTCTCTCTCTCTCTCTCTCTGTCTCCCTCTCTCTCTGTCTCTCTCTCTCTCTCTGTCTCTCTCTCCTCTCTCTCTCTGTCTCTCTCTCCCTCTCTCTCTGTCTCTCTCTCTCTCTCTCTCTGTCTCTCTCTCCCTCTCTCTCTGTCTCTCTCTCTCTCTGTCTCTCTCTCCCTCTCTCTCTGTCTCTCTCTCCCTCTCTCTCTGTCTCTCTCTGTCTCTCTCTCTGTCTCTCTCTCTGTCTCTCTCTCTCTCTCTCTCTCTGTCTCTCTCTCTCTCTCTCTGTCTCTCTCTCCCTCTCTCTCTGTCTCTCTCTCCCTCTCTCTCTGTCTCTCTCTCCCTCTCTCTGGGTGTAAATAGGAGGGCTGTGTAAGTCAGATCCCAAAGCGTGTTGATAGCACACTAGAACACTGCGGTGATCTCCAGTGGAGCGGCCTCTGGGTCCTACTAGCTAGGTCTGGGATGATAGTGAGTGACGTTTGTCCTCTGTGTACCCACAGGCTTCCCGGCGACGGCGTACGGACCGGTGGCGGCGGCGGTGGCGGCGGCGCGTGGCTCAGGTAGGGGGGCCCGTGGAAGAGGCGGCTACATGGCGTACCCACAGAACGCAGGGCCAGGTAAACTCTGCTCTGTCCGTGTTCTGTGTGGCTCCTGCTCCCTCCAGCTTCTCTCGCTGCTCTGCTTCTCCTTAGCACACTCATAGAAACATGTATAATGTAGTCCACACACACTGGAGCCCTAAATACTTAAATGAAGGGCCCAGGCAGACATTTTATTATCCAATCCTAAAACTGTCTAAGAATGACTCACCAAAATAATTGGGTGTCAAGCACATAAAGTAGCTCGATCGATTTCGAACACATTTTGACTTGTGTTATTCTTCGTTGGCAATGTGCTGCGATAGGTCTGCTTTAGCCCTCAGTGACTAACACTGCTTCTCCAACCAAAGAACCTGGAGACATCCACTCACTATAAACACACACAGCACTGATTGATTAGCTAACACTGTACACATGTGTGTGCAGAGCGACTTGTACCAATAATCTGAAGCACCAGACTTGCAAGTTTCTCCCTGTTTCTCACTCGTCATTGATTCGCCAGTCAGCTTCATTAACATATCTGGCTCTGTCCTCCTCAATAACACTAAAGCAAATCAATAGCAGTGAATAACAACCTAGGTGTCGGAAATTGACAAGCAGCATCCAAGCTCTAGGGAAGACTGGCTTTCTTAATCAGACTCAGGTCGTCTCTCTCCAAGTGCTACTGTACCTACCATAGTACTATAATATGTCAAGTGCCTTCAGAATGTATTCATACCCCTTGACTTATTCCACATTCCATACTCTCTGAACGCACTGTATGTATGTGTATATATATATATATATATATATATATATACAGTGGGGCAAAAAAGTATTTAGTCAGCCACCAATAGTGCAAGTACTCACACTTAAAAGATGAGGCCTGTAATTTTCAACATGACAGATGACAGACAAACATAACTATGACATACATAATGAGAAAAACAAATCCAGAAAATCACATTTTTTATTTATTTTTTTGCAAATTATGGTGGAAAATAAGTATTTGGTCAATAACAAAAGTTTATCTCAATACTTTGTTATATACCCTTTGTTGGCAATAACAGGGGTCAAACGTTTTCTGTAAGTCTTCACAAGGTTTTCACACACTGTTGCTGGTATTTTGGCCCATTCCTCCATGCAGATCTCCTCTAGAGCGGTGATGTTTTGGGGCTGTTGTTGGGCAACACGGACTTTCAACTCCCTCCAAAGATTTTCTATGGGGTTGAGACCTTGAAATGCTTCTTACGAAGCCACTCCTTCGTTGCCTGGGCGGTGTGTTTGGGATCATTGTCATGCTGAAAGACCCAGCCACGTTTCATCTTCAATGCACTTGTTGATGGAAGGAGGTTTTCACTCAAAATCTCACGATACACGGCCCCATTCATTCTTTCCTTTACACGGATCAGTCATCCTGGTCCCTTTGCAGAAAAACAGCCCCAAAGCATGATGTTTTCACCCCCATGCTTCACAGTAGGTATGGTGTTCTTTGGATGCAACTCAGCATTCTTTGTCCTCCAAACACGACGAGTTGGGTTTTTACCAAAAAGTTATATTTTGGTTTCATCTGACCATATGACATTCTCCCAATCTTCTTCTGGATCATCCAAATGCTCTCTAGAAAACTTCAGACGGGCCTGGACATGTACTGGCTTAAGCAGGGGGACACGTCTGGCACTGCAGGATTTGAGTCCCTAGCGACGTAGTGTGTTACTGATGGTAGGCTTTGTTACTTTGGTCCCAGCTCCCTGCAGGTCATTCACTAGGTCTTTTTTTTTGCTCACCATTCTTGTGATCATTTTGACCCCACGGGGTGAGATCTTGCATGGAGCCCCAGATCAGTGATCTTGTATGTCTTCCATTTCCTAATAATTGCTCCCACAGTTGATTTCTTCAAACTAAGCTGCTTACCTATTGCAGATTCAGTCTTCCCAGCCTGGCGCAGGTCTACAATTTTGTTTCTGGTGTCCTTTGACAGCTCTTTGCTCTTGGCCATAGTGGAGTTTGGAGTGTGACTGTTCGAGGTTGTGGACAGGTGTCTTTCATACTGATATAACAAGTTCAAACAGGTGCCATTTAATACAGGTAACGAGTGGAGGACAGAGGAGCCTCTTAAAGAAGAAGTTACAGGTCTGTGAGAGCCAGAAATCTTGCTGGTTTGTAGGTGACCAAATACTTATTTTCCACCACAATTTGCAAATTAATTCATAAAAAATTCTACAATGTGTTTTTCTGGATTTTTCATTTTTCTCATTTTGTCTGTCATAGTTGAAGTGTACCTATGATGAAAATGACAGGCCTCTCTCATCTTTTTAAGTGGAAGAACTTGCACGATTGGTGGCTGACTAAATACTTTTTTTGCCCCACTGTATATGCTCCTGCGGTATGATCATGTGAATGTATGCTTCAATGTCCTGATGGAAACTGTTTGGAAATATGACCCATCAATACACACACACACACACACACACACACACACACACACACACACACACACACACACACACACACACACACACACACACACACACACACACACACACACACACACACACACACACACACACACACACACACACACACACACACACACACTGCCCGTCTTCCTCTTCTCTTTTGAGCTGCATTCACTTCAGCGCAGGCAACAGAGGAAGCCAATCAGATGTTCTGTCTCTCCAATCAGGGCTCTTGATCTTGCGTTTTCAAAACAAACAATCTGACAGACAATGGAGCTCAACGCCATTCACTGAGAGTTAAACAGGGATGTAATTTGCTGATGATTCCTTGGAGAGGATGAGACAGGGGCACATCTTGTACAGTTGTCAGATCCTGACAACTCTGTGTTGCCTGATAGTGCTGGTAGATGATGTATGGGGGTAGAGTGATGGTGACCTCACAGGTCTGCTGTAGTCTAGGTAATGAGAAGCCATAGGGGGCTCTCTCAGCTCTGATGTTTGAGCCGCCATAGTTTACTGCACACACGCACGCACACACACGCACACACACACACACACACACACGGTAGATAAACAGGGTCGAGCGCCGAGGAAGACGAAGCGTGTTTAAATGTGACCTTCCTCTCAGCTAATCTCCCGCTCGTCTCCTCTCTGTTGTGTGGCGCCGTGCCGGGGTGAACGGGTGCATCTCGTTACCTCCCCGCCGCGCTCATATTTACCCACACGCTTATCATCCCACAGAGCGAGCAAGCCTTAAACCCTCGTCTCTGTCTTCCCCTCGCCACGTGGCTGGCTGCTCACCGGTGTGCCTGCCTGCTCCGCAGGGAGCCAAGGGTAAATGAAAGACAGTCCCCAACACTGGGTTCTGTCACCCTCCTCTCTCTGGCTCTGACAGCCCACGGCTTAATGTCACCGGTCAGATCGACACCATGCTCACATGGCCTCCCTCTCCATGACAGCGCTGCTGCTGCTGCTGATGGAAGGTATTTTTAAGTCCTCCGTGAGGCTCTTTACTCCCTGGGTAAAGCAGTCCCTGGGACTGGCCTTGCCTTGCCTTGCCATCACGCCATAACAACTTAGCCCTGAATGACAAGAATGGAATCTGAATGTTATTCCATGTGTCCCTTCCCGATGTTTGTCCTTCTGTGGATGTATGATAGATGATGAGCCTGTATTACTGAGGTCGTATGTGAAAATGTATGTTCTGAATAGCTGTTTGACAGACACTGATGGATAACATGTCATTGATGAGTTATTGCTATGTTAGTTTGTTTTCTGGGATATAATCAGCAGAGTTGATCAGTGAGTATGTTAACACGCACTGTAATCACTTGATAGGAAACGGATTAGGGCAGTTGGCTGAGTATGGCAATAGTCACATAAACATCTTACTCTGCTTACCTTGAGCGGCGATCATAATCGCAGTCATCGCTCTTCTTGCAAAGCTTGTCAATGTTTTAATCAAACTATTATATTAATCTGACGATCCACAACAATCGTATTGGTGTGTGCATGTAACCATACTCACTGAGAAGACAATAGGAGTTGTTATTGATGGACTCTGTGGCCCTGTCATTCCCATGGACAAAGTTGATTGATCAGTAATTCACAGTAAAGTCTAGTGTGCTCTGACCTGACCTTTTTGGGCTCTAACAATGGGATCACCCATTACATTGAGATCACTGGATCTAGGGGCAGCGAGTAGCCTAGTGGTTAGAGTGTTGGGCCAGTAACCGAAATGGTTGCTGGATCGAATCCCCGAGCTGACAAGGTAAAGAAATATGTTGTTCTGAACAAGGCAGTTAACCCACTGTTCCCTGGTAGGCTGTCATTCTAAATAAGAATTTATTCTTAACTGACTTGCCTAGTTAAATAAAGGTCACACATCTCCTCTTTGATCCTCCAACAGAGGGAGATCACCCATCAAAGGGCTGTCTTTTAGAGGCAACATCATCACATCATCACTTTGGACCACTTTGTAGGTTCATGTGTGCGTTCAACCTTGGAGTTTTGCTGACAGTATTCAAAGCCAGATTTCCACAGCCCCATAACTCTGCCTTACAGAGATGGCAGACTAAGAACAAACTCTGTAGCTACATGTGCCTTTGAATGGGGAGTGGCAGCATAGCTACATACGCTAAAGAAATAAAGGAAATTTGACCAAAACAACAGAAACGCCATGCATATCCATGGTGAGACTCAGAATCAGAATTTCAGAATTTCCACACATCAAAATGTGCCTGTTTGTATGTGTATTTCCCACTATGTTGAGGTACAATATAGTATAATACTTGTATAGATGTCATCCTCAATATATGCTCATGTCATCTTCACCAATCAACTCCATTACACTTAAAAATGGCTTCAACTACCACCACCGATTTCCATATGACTAGCTACACTGTAAAGGGGTTGCCGTGAATTTGACAGTAACTTACAGGCAGCAAAGTGGCAAGTAAATTACTGTATTTATATTGCAGTACACCTACTGTATTCTAAATACATTAAAGCAATTACTGTGTAATGACACACAGTGCAATACTGAAGAATTTACCTATTGCACTGTAAAAAAACAAATGCTACTGTAATTGTCATGAATGAATGGGATTCGTTGGGTGGAGGTTTCACAGTATTTTACTGTAATTACATGGGATTGGTGCAAGTAGGTCGGCTGCTAGGTAATGTGTTTTGCACATGACAGCATATCAATTCATATTTGGTGTTTTGGGTCAGTTGCACTTCTAGAGGCCTTAACAAGGGCTTCCTTACTGGCAGCAACGACAGGGCAAAATACATGCAGCCAATCTGTCTCCTGTAAATGTTTCATTAATGGGACATTATAGTACTATATGAGTTAAACTGGTACAGCTCTCACACTAACGGTTGGAACAAATATAGCCTCTTACAAGGCACGCCTCAAATTATGTTAATGATATGTTAATGAGAAGAAGAAAAATACGGTACAGCAATTCCTTCCCCGCCCACAACAGTTTCCCGCAATGCACCATCAATTACAGTATGCTGCAGTATAATGCTTTCACAGTGTTTTACTGTTGATAATAGCCAAGATCACAGTAGAAATTAGTTTCCCTTGACAGTATATGCTACCAGCTTATAAGACAGACAAATACAGTTGAAGTCGGAAGTTTACATACACCTGAGCCAACTACATTTAAAATCTTTTTTTTATTTTCTTCAATTCCTGACATTTAATCCTTGTAACAATTCCCTGTCTTTGGTAAGTTAGGATCACCACTTCATTTTAAGAATGTGAAATGTCAGAATAATAGTAGAGAGAATGATTTATTTCAGCTTTTATTTCTTTTATCACATTCCCAGTGTGTCAGATGTTTACATACACTCAATTAGTATTTGGTAGTATTGCCTTTAAATTGTTTAACTTGCGTCAAACGTTTCAGGTAGCCTTCCACAAGCTTCCCACAATAAGTTGGGTGAATTTTGGCCCATTCCTCCTGACAGAGCTGGAGTAACTGAGTCAGGTTTGTAGGTCTCCTTGCTCGCACACGCTTTTTCAGTTCTGCCCACAAATGTTCTATAGGATTGAGGTCAGGGCTTCGTGATGGCAAGTCCAATACCTTGACTTTTTTGTCCTTAAGCCATTTTGCCATAACTTTGGAAGTATGCTTGGGGTGATTGTCCATTTGGAAGACCCATTTGCGACCAAGCTTTAACTTCCTGACTGATGTTTTAAGATGTTGCTTCAATATATCCACATAATTTTCCTGTCTCATGATGCCATCTATTTTGTGAAGTGTCCCTCCTACAGCAACGCACCCCCACAACATGATGCTGCCACCCCCGTGCTTCACGGTTGGGATGATGTTCTTCGGCTTGCAAGCCTCCCCCTTTTTCCTCCAAACATAACGATGGTCATTATGGCTAGTTCACAGTTCTATTTTTGTTTCCTCAGACCAGAGGACATTTCTCGAAAAAGTACAATCTTTGTCCCCATGTGCAGTTGCAAACCGTAGTCGGCTTTCTTATGGCAGTTTTGGAGCAGTGGCTTCTTCCTTGCTGACCGGCCTTTCAGGTTATGTCGATAAAGGACTTGTTTTACTGTAGATATAGATACTTTTGTATCTATACAGAACGTGTCTCCTTCCTGAGTGGTATGACAGCTGTGTGGTCCCATGGTGTTTATACTTGCTTACTATTGTTTGTACAGATGAACGTGGTACCTTCAGGCATTTGGAAATTGCTCCCAAGGATGAACCAGACTTGTGGAGGTCTATAATTGTTTTTATGATATCTTGGCTGATTTCTTTTGATTTTCCCATGATGTCAAGCGAAGAGGCACTGAGTTTGAAGGTAGGCCTTGAAATACATCCTCAGGTACACCTCCAATTGACTCAAATTATGTCGATTAGCCTATCAGAAGCTACTAAAGCCAATACATAATTTTATGGAATTTTAGTGTATGTAAACTTCTGACCCACTGGAATTGTGATACAGTGAGTTATAAGTGAAATAATCTGTCTGTAAACAATTGTTGGGAAAATTACTTGTGTCATGCACAAAGTAGATGTCCTAACCGACTTGCCAACAAGACATTTGTGAGTGGTTGAAAAATAGGTTTTAGTGACTCCAACCTAAGTGTATGTACACTTCCGACTTCAACTGTATTTCCAAATCAGATTTTAGTAACCACATTGTGAGCCTGTTACAACATCACATAAATGATGACGGAATTCATAAATATCCACTTTGTTAGATCAGTTTTTTTGAATGGCCACCATTGACAGCGTTTCTGCTCTTTCCCCCACGGTCTGCGTTCCATTGCCACCTCACCCAGGGCCCTTCTCCACTGGAGGCCAGTCTGTCCTCTCCCTCTTGGACTGGTCAACGTGCCTGCCTCACTCAATCTGACTCCACATCTGTCTGTCTACCTGAGGACCTGCTTGATTGACATGTCAGCCTGGGGTTTAGACCATTTGTTACCCGCCTCCTCCGTCCCCTCTGATCTCCCCTCCTCCGTCCCCTCTGATCTCCCCTCTGATCTCCCCTCCTCCGTCCCCTCTGATCTCCCCTCCTCCTTCCCCTCTGATCTCCCCTCTGATCTCCCCTCCTCCGTCCCCTCTGATCTCCCCTCCTCCGTCCCCTCTGATCTCCCCTCCTCCGTCCCCTCTGATCTCCCCTACTCCGTCCCCTCTGATCTCCCCTACTCCGTCCCCTCTGATCTCCCCTCCTCCGTCCCCTCTGATCTCCCCTCCTCCTTCCCCTCTGATCTCCCCTCTGATCTCCCCTCCTCCGTCCCCTCTGATGTCCCCTCCTCTGTCCCCTCTGTCACACTCAGAGATATTTCTGCCGGCTCTCAGTCTCTCATTCAGGCCCTTTCAGCTCCTTCCAGAGGAATGAGCTCTTATTATGTGAAGCGGAAATGAGTGGGATGTTTCAGAGTCTTGGAGATGAGATGGCCTATTCTCTTCTCAAGGCCTCTGTAACGTCTGTAAACCTGCATCGATCGCCAAGGAATTTCTGCTGCCGAGCTCATGAGGGCAGAGGATGTTCTTTTGATCTTTTCTCTTCTTTCTTCATGTTTTGCTTACTCTATCTCTTTGCCTTTAATTCTCTCTCTATGCCTTGCTCTCTCTCTCATTTTCTTCACCGCCCTCTGCGCCCCTTCCCTCTTTCTCCTCCTCTTTTCCCCTCTCCTTCTCCCTGTCCCATCCTCCTTCCCCCGTGAGTTAGTGGATGTCAGTAAGATGCTAACTCAGTGGGAGCGGATCAGTCTCGTCAGCTAAAGAGGCTCCTTACATGTCCAGTTCTCCTGGCCAACGGTCCCTTGATACACAATAAGTGCATTGTGCTGAAGGGTCCCGTGGCTTCAGTTCAGTCCATTATTATTTCTTTAATAAGCACATCTCTCAGGGCCTTTTCTATGGCCAATCAATTCTGTCTTTATCCTCAGTGCCCCAGTGACCTCAGAGACCTGGGGAACACTGAGGCCATGCTTTAATGTGACCTTTCCCACTACACAGAGCACAGTTTAATGCTTTGGTAGTAATATTTCTATGCCCGAATAATTGTGCTTTTAAAACAGCACTTGGCAGTGCAACATGTTATCCCCACAGAGGGATTTAAACAGTGAAATAGTATTTAAAATGTCCCTGCTTTTGGAACAAGGGATGTGTTTCAACATACAACTTGTACGTTCTGCAACATGTTGACATGAATCTGTAATGACATCATTGACATAAATGTAATAAATGGTATGTTATCTATCTATGTTTGGTTTGATCATTTATACCATGTGATTGATATCCCCTAGGAAACTGTCTATTCTGCCTTAAAGAGAAACAAGAGGTTCTCATGTCGATGTGGATTTCAGTATTCTCCTCCACTGAACCCTGGCTGTGTTTGTTTTCTACTGAGGAACCCACAGCTTGCTCGGAGAGGGAAATATTTTGGCACATTTTGCCACATTATCTGAGATCATTATCCATTTCCTCCCAACAAGCTCTGTGATCCTGGGAAGTGCCCCAGAGGAGTCTGGGATTGGCTGTGTTCACCGGGCTAAATTAATCTGGATCCCCAGTCCCCATGGGTGCCCAGGTCCGTCCGTTTGTCCCAGATGCTGCTCCGCTTAGCTCAGCGACGAGCCCAGAAGAGCATCACATGTCCTGGGTACGAGCATGCCAAACCAATCATTGTGACAGTGGTATACTCCGGGTTTGACTGGGGCCCAGAGAGAAGATGTGACATGTGGGGAGAGTGAGGAGTTCCTGTCCCTCTCTCCCCAGCTCCTTTCCTACAGTGCAGTGGCTCACACAGCTGTGGCTGGCAGATGTTCAGGGGTCACAGAACAGAATGCCCTGGGATTTGGTCCATGCTGTGCCTCTCCAATGGGCTTCAGGCTGGAGCCATGGCCTCACTCACTTTGGTTTCTAGTGGAAGTCAGAAAATATTTTGCATGAACTCATTTAAAGACTTATAGCTTTACCTTATAAACTATTAGTCACTCATGAACACAAATAATCAAAACTCTTGTCAAATGGTTGTAGGTTGTGTTATTACAAGGACAGCACAGGATCTGAATTGTCCTAGTGTTCCATAGTGTTCTGTTGTTGTGCTCCATAGCCCTCCTGACACACCTGCAGGAGGGGAAATAGCCTACGTCACGCATCCCGTTGTCACACGGCTGGTTAGGCACCTGTGATTTACCGTCAGAAAACATTCTCTTTTATGTTATTTTAAACATTTTCTTTCCCTCCGACGATGCACCCCTGGAAGCTCTCGGTGTTTCAAAAACGATTGAAAAGGGAAGAAAGAGAGAGAGAATGAAAGTGTAAAAGAAGAATAAAGGCCTGGTTATGAGGGAGTAAATGCAGAAATATATCATCTGTTAAACTTCATTAGCCAAGCCTTTCTGAGCACAAAATGACAAGACATTAAATATGTATTATTTAGGAAATGTCGGTGCTTTTTGATAAGGGGGTCTAGTGCTGTTAATTAGTCACTCATTCAGTCAGAAAATGCTATTTCAAATGGAAAGTGAAAGCTACTCTCGGCAGCACAGAGAAATGGCATAGGTGGAAATGGAGTAGCTAATTACAGTCGCTGTGAAATTCAAAGCTAATTTGGGAAGCCGTATGACAGGTTTATTGACATCCTCCGCAGAGTGACGTGTGCGGATGGCCACCAGGGACTTGAGAGGGGGCTATGGGAGAGAGGGATGATTGGGAGCAAATGTCGCTCTAGGTGTTTGTGTGTGTGTGTGCCTGTGAGTGTGTGTGCGTGTGCCTGTGATGGTCTGTGTGCATGTGAGTGTGTGTGTGCATGTGAGTGTGTGTGCGTGTGCCTGTGACAGTCTGTGCGTGCCTGGGTGTTTGTGTATTAATATTTGTGTGAGTATGTCTGTGTGTATTTTGGGAAATTGAAGCTACAGTGTCGGGATAAACACAGACTTTTGTTAGAGAACACTGGTGCACTCTTAAACACCTTGTCCTCTCTCTAAAGTGGTAAAGTGGAGAGGAATATGCCCTGTATTTTAGCACGAACATGATAGGGTTCTTTGTCTGTTTTTTCATAGAAAGGAGCAGAGTAGCAATACTTTCAAGGCAGTGGTTTGCAATCCTTCCTTAGAGGCAGTCATCTGGCAAAGTGGAAATGAGAGAGGAGCATTTATCCACTTGAGGAAAGCCATCTTCGTGATGGCAGTAAGCTATGAGAGAAGCAGCCTCTCCAGCATTGAACTGTGGAGCTCTTAGCTGGCCGATGAGAGATGACCACCCCCATCCCCAGCAGCCTCTGGCCAGTGGGCAGAGGGAGAGAGGGAGAGGGAGAGGGAGAGAGAGAGAGGGAGAGGGAGGGAGAGGGAGAGAGAGAGAGAGAGAAAATTAGAGGGGGGATAATTATCAGTATAAATGGAGCTCGGCGAATGATTCGCACTGCTGGGCCTCCTGATCTGGTCTCCAAGGCAACCTCAACCTGCTCATTTGTTTTGTAGATGAGTAATTACATCCAATTAGACCAGAAAGGGGGGAATCAAGTCCAAAGAAGGGGCCATTGTTCCGGTTAGATGGTGTGAATATTAATAATGGGATTGTCTCAGGCTCATAACAGATCAGTGATGCAGGTGTGGGGACCTACTACAGCCTACTGCCCCATCACACTACAGAGATGATCTGTGTGTGTGTCCCTTCCACAGACTGCATGCCTAGTTAAATCCCCTCAGTATAGTGTGGTAGTGCATCCACCTAAACTTGACCATGAAAGAGCAAGGGAAGACATCTTACACTGCACACAGTGTCCTGCTCAGTTGAATAGTCACGGACTGTTATTGCAGAAGGAACGACAGGACACACGGTGCTGCGGCTGTCTGCAAAGCATTGTTTTATGGCACCGTTTCTGTCCTCAATCAGAATGTTATGTGTTATGTTCTGCCCTGGTGAGTGCTGATAGCCACAATGCATTTATTATCGACAGGCAAAAACAGAGGAAGTTTATAGGTAATCATGTGGATGCTCCTTGCACGTGACAGAGCTCAGAGAGTAGTGTCTTGTATTCCAAGGAAAAGTCATTGTGTCATATGATACTGCATGTTGGTTTATTATTATTCATTTGTGGTAGTTGTGTTGATAGGGCCAGATGTTCCTGTAATGTAAAAATACAGTAGAGCAGTTTATAACGAGCTGTATTCTAAAGCACCACTGGGATTCACCTAAACTACACACATTGTATGCATACACACATATACAAGCCCCCTCCATGCCCCAACATCAATGTGCTAGTGTATCTCTAACAGCTTGATAAAGAACATATGTCTGTTTAGATGGATCTCAGGAAAGCCATTATTTCTTTGGTGCTCAGAGACTTTTCTTCACTCTCATTCTGTTCGGCACCTTCGCCCAAGTGAAAGTTGCTTAAAACATGTGTATGCTCTGAAAATCAAATTAGTTGGGGAAGATAATCAAGCTATTCGGCCTCTCCCAGATGCGTGATTTTCGGGCTTTGATCCATAGAAGGAAGCATTTTCAGACTCATTTTATTCATATGCTGTCCCACAGATGGCACTATCATTAGAAGCAATCTACCTGAACAATAAAAGTAATTTTGCCTCTCTTTATTAGATAAGACCTTGCCGGCAGCTGAGGGCTAATTGTCCGTGTCAGCGCAAACAAAGCCGCCATGTGTATTTGTTGTGTGTGTTGATGTCGTCTTTGTGTCCTGTCGTTCCTGCTATCGTAGAATTGGCGGATCTATGCAGATTGTAACAGGAAGCTGCCATTGTCGGGGGCCTGACAGCCAGTACCATGAGGATGTAGCACGGTTGGCATGGCTTCCCTCACCTCTCCCCTCCCTTAGCCCAGCGCCTCTCAGACGTTTAACTAACGGGGGAGATTGTGGCAAGGCCTTTTTAAAGGTTGCTGCTTGTTTGTTGTTAAAGATCTAATTAGGAAGAGGAGAGGAAGCAGAGGAAGCTTGTCTAATTAGAGGTGAGCATGGAAATAGCACCTCGGAAACTCAAGGACGGCCACCTATTAGCGTGGATGTCACAAACAGATTAAACGCAAGTGTCCCTAGTTTCTCTCTTCTTGGTCTCCTTACGATTAAAGCTGGCTGAATGCATATTTCCGTGAATGTTGCCTGAAGGCAGCTTTCCATAGCACAGGCAGAAGAAAGGAGGGATTTGGGGGGCGGGGGTGAAGATAAGGAGGTGGAACGCTCAGGAAATTTGCTCCCTTATCCCTCTTCTCCAAGAGAGTACATTCTTTAGAGAAAAAAAGCAGTGACCCTCTGAAATGCCCTCGTCCATAATTCAACCTGGCCCATCCTCACTGAGTCCTCATCGCCGTACTGCAGAGGTAGTGTCATCCAGGTCATTGCTGTGTGTGAGTGACCGCCCCTGCCTGGGAGGACAGGCTCTGTGGTTAGTGGCATGGTGACGGCGTAGGGTACAGAGAAGATGCAGCTGGGTTTAATGACGGTGGTACACGTGCAGAATGCTGAACGACCATGTGTAAGATAAAGGCACAGACAGACAGACATCAGCCTCCAGGACTGAGATACAGAGACAGACTGAGGACTGTGGGTTGAGGGCAGTGACTCAGCACCTGTCTCTTGGTCTCATGTCCTTTCATATCCTGTCTGTATCACACTGAGAGGAGAAAGCTCTGTCAGACCACTGGAGTCAGCAGGTACTTAACATTCTCTCATTTCTAGACTTGTTTAGGAAGACTTGTCTCAGGCTAGAAAGATTTAGGTGAAAGTAGGTTTTTATCATTCATTCAGACATTCTTCTTGCGTTCCTGCATCGACCCGTTTACACATAATTTCCTTCATTGTCCCATTAATGTCGCCCTAAATCGGAGTTTTCCTCATTGATAAAGACCGATCGATTTTCCATGGCAGCTGCTTAAGAGAGATGTAAAGGGGATTATTGTCTTATGGAGCTGTCTTCCATGTGTCACTGTTTACATGACTGGAAGTGGGAAGCAATGTGGGAAGCCTGCCATTTTAGGGGCCCATAATTTGAGGAGTGGGCATGGAGCCCACGTAGCGCTCGGTGAAACGAGGGGGGCCCTAAAGCGCCGGTTGAGGAGCACGCCTGTGTTTGGATTTCATTTGGCAGCTGCTAACAAGCTCATAATGGAGGTCTAGGTGTGACACGGCTTTGATCGCCTCTTCAGCTGGAGACCCAAATAAACAAACACACGGCGGGGCGACCCGCCGGGAAAAGAGCCGCTGACGCCAATCTCAGTTTTTTTCTTGAGTGGATTAACTCCCCATATTGAAGAGGTGCACGATGCAACATGTGCCTTTAATGGCTCTCTTTATATGAGCAGTTTGTCTCAGATTAAGAGGACAAGCAATAAACGTCAGCATGTCGTGTTGCTGAATGACGATTTCTGAAGCGTTGATAATCCTCCATCTGTGTTGAAAGAAGGGTACGTTGGAATAGCCCAAGCTTAATTGTGGAGTGTTTTGGAGTCTTTCCTTCGATTTATGGTCAATACACATGAAGGTGTCTCTTTGTTATCAAACCAGGAGAAAATGGCACATGCATAGACCTCAATCTGCAGTTGTAGTGGTTCAAAACCAGAGGCTTGAAATTAATTATTGATTTGTGAGCATTCGACATTTTCCTCCCGTTGAATGATGAGAGTTTCCTTCAGGTATATCCAGTAAGCATTATAGTCATCATGGTGAGAGTTTCCTTCAGGTATATCCAGTAAGCATTATAGTCATCATGATGAGAGTTTCCTTCAGGTATATCCAGTAAGCATTGTAGTCATCATGATGAGAGTTTCCTTCAGGTATATCCAGTAAGCATTATAGTCATCATGATGAGAGTTTCCTTCAGGTATATCCAGTAAGCATTATAGTCATCATGGTGAGAGTTTCCTTCAGGTATATCCAGTAAGCATTATAGTCATCATGATGAGAGTTTCCTTCAGGTATATCCAGTAAGCATTATAGTCATCATGATGAGAGTTTCCTTCAGGTATATCCAGTAAGCATTATAGTCATCATGGTGAGAGTTTCCTTCAGGTATATCCAGTAAGCATTATAGTCATCATGGTGAGAGTTTCCTTCAGGTATATCCAGTAAGCATTATAGTCATCATGGTGAGAGTTTCCTTCAGGTATATCCAGTAAGCATTATAGTCATCATGATGAGAGTTTCCTTCAGGTATATCCAGTAAGCATTGTAGTCATCATGATGAGAGTTTCCTTCAGGTATATCCAGTAAGCATTATGGTCATCAAATAAAGCTCTATTGACTTGCATTTGTAATAATTCTCCAATATCACCCCTCTCTGTCAATTGCAGGACAATGTGAGGGAATCAGGTTAGACTGATTCACGTCTAGGCTTCAGAGACAGCCATTCCTGCTACTTCACTGTTTGTCTTATGATTGTTAATAGCCAGTCAATCATCCTGTTATCTTAGACAGTCAACCATTGAAATGTGTTGGGTTCCCTAGAGGGATGATGCACTAGTCTGGTGCTGACAGACTCCTATACCTCAGACACAGACTGGCAGCAGGTTCTGCTGGGGAGAGAGAGCAGGGAGAGGACGCCATGTATCTCAGCTAAATGAACCCGTCATAATGTCACACACCAACCATGCCATGCTAAAGAGTCTGGACAACATTGACTACTGTGAAACAATGAAACCAAACGTTTTCCACAATGATGGAGTCCCTTCCCCTCCCCTTCCCCACCCTATACTGTACCTCTCAGGCTTTCCCGATTACGGGTTTTACTCTGCGCCCAGTGACCAGAGGGGGGCGCCCTGCTCCTTTGCGGACTATGGCTCCCTGGGGCCCCAGGCGGCTCAGATGCTGCACAGTGAGCATGCCACCTCCGCCTGCAACTCCCCCCTCCAGCACCTGCACAGCCCGGATCAGTTTAAGAGCCCAGGTTTGTATGTGCACATCTCTCCCATTCACCTTCTGGACTGTTCAGTTTGATTCATGATGTTTCCTCCATACAGATGATCTATGCTTTTTTTATGTCTACGTTTTCTTTGTCTATAATGGAAAAAATAAAGGTGAAAAGGATGAACGTTTTGCCAGCAATGCATTGCATGTTTTATCCTCCTTTTTGATTTTCAATGTACCTTTTTCTGTTTATTTGTGAGGTTTATTCCATGCCCCTGCTTGCACCTAGGGGAGGACATGTATGTTTCCCTCTATATGCATGTAACAGAGCAGAGGAGGCAGAGGACGGTCCTCTGTGAGAAAGCTAACATTTACTTGTCATGTCTCCATCCACATGAACATTTGAACCTTTTGGATCGTTTGAATGAGAGAGACTGACTGACTGACTGACTGACTGACTGACTGACTGACTGACTGACTGACTGACTGACTGACTGACTGACTGACTGACTGACTGACTGACTGACTGACTGAAAGAGTTAGTCAGTTAGAGCATATTGTGAATGATTGAGTAAAGGAAAATGAGAGGACCTGTGGTGAAAGCATGATCACCTCCATTATCGTTCTGTGAACAACTAGGCAATCAATCAGTAGGCATGATTTGTGTATACATTATAGTAACATTACATCCTAGTACAGTCATATGCATCATTTAACCATTACACTAAAACAGTGGTATGTTTCAGTATGATAGTGTTTGGGTTTGGCAGAAGCGTTTATAATTGTTTGTCTTTCCCCAAGGTTGTATCCTAAACATAGTGAAAACTGTATGTTTTGCGTCTTATAACTCAATGGAAAGCAATTGTGTTTCTATCCCATTTCCTCTACAGATAATACGTAGCTATGACAATTTCATTTCAATTGATTACCCTCATTCTAAACTTGCAGGGTCAGCTATTTGTTTGGTCATAGGTTTGTTCCTGATAAAACTAACAAGAGATGTCATTTCGGTCAATTTCATCTCATATTTTGAGCAGTAAGTGTTGAGAAAAACAATGTTGAGAGGAAAATGTTGTGAGAAGTGTTTGTTTCTGAACAGGGGATGTCAGGCAGAGAACTGCAGATGTGATTTGGGGATGTTGACCTGCTCCACGGTAGATAGTGCTAGGAGCCCCTCTTTGCACAGCTGAAATCCTCAAACAATGTTATTCACAATGAAATACATGATATTCCTGAAAGTATGCTAGACTGCATAAAGTGAATTTGGTTACTGGTATGTTGCTCTTCCCGACCAGCTCCTATCCTTGTGTTCAGATGAAGTGGCCATGTAGAATAGAGACAGTAATGATGTCTGATGATGATGACGACCCATCCAGACAGAATGATGGTGCTGTCACTGCTCTGTAGAGTCCTACTCCATTGTACCAGTGAAGGAGTGGTGACCAGCAGGCAGCGGCAGGTGTTGAGGCCCCCTGCAGTCCGTCCCTGTACTCCTCACTAGTCCTGCCTCATTGGCTTTGGCAGTGGACAGGAAAGGACATCTTTAGGCCTCATGCTTAACAGCGAAGATTACACAGATCTCCTGGTTTGGAGGCTGGCCCAGTCTGGGTGGAGATTTGCCTGCCTGACTCATTGGGATGGATGTCTGTCCTAGGGCTTCACAGGGGATGGCAGGACTGCAGGCCCGCAACCACTTCCTGCATTTATCCACAGAGTGGTGATGAATGGGCTCTGATTACACACAGCTGTACAGAAGAGGGGGAGAACAAACAGCTTCGCAAAGACAACTACAGCATTGTGCATATAGGTCAACATGCAAAGCCAAAGTGCTGAAAAGCACAGCTTTTGATGTGGGGATTGTATAGTGTGTCGATTATTTTATTTTGTCTGCGCTTGGCTGTAGAGGTAGAAGTGTTTTGTGGCCCTCCTCAGATAGTAAAGGCTCCTTCTGGTTTCTAATTATGCCCAATGGGTACAGGTGGGGAAGCTGAGCTCTAGTTCTCCACTGAGACAGGCTCACAGCCACGAGGAAATTGCCACCGCCAGTTTGAATAGAAATGCTTTCATGGCAAATGTTAATTGTAAACCTCCTCCAAATGTTAATTGTAAACCTCCTCCAAATGTTAATTGTAAACCACCTAAATTGCCTCTACAGCGTGGCAGGTAGCCTAACGGTTAGAGAGGCGAGCCAGTAACTGAAGGGTCGCCAGTTTGGGTCCGACGGGAAAAATCTGTCGGAAGTGAGCTGGCAACTGGAGGGTTGCTGGTATCAAATCCTAGATGCCATTGCTTGTCGCTGTGCCCTAGGTGCTCAGTGTGGCGGCCCCCTGTACCTCTCCAAAACCTGTATGTGTATGTACAGTATGTGTGTCTTTCGGAGGGGTTGGGTTAAAAGTGGATCCACATTTCGGTTGGACCTTGTGTGCGTTGGTGAGATATGGAATGTGCAAACTGCTTCAGCTATTAAGTCCAGATTACAACAAAACCCAGTTGTGTGTTGTCCAAGACTTAAAACAACACTGTCATGTCGACCCACTGCGTTGTTGTTGCTCAGATACTTGAGCATGTTTATTCATATCTACTCACCCCAGTCTCACACAGACACCGAGGCACATCTTCAAGCCTCACCTGGTTTGCCTGTTTGTTGAACCTTCCTTATCGGAGTGAATGCTATTGTTGCTGTAAAACAAGAAAACGGGAAGGAATAGAGCTCCATTTGTGTCAGCACCTTGCTCCCCTATCCAAACAAACATTTTGTCACAGCAGCAGCGAGGTACAAAGTGACATGAATAATAACCTAGCGAGTGGAGTTGGTGCGTGTCAGATGAGTCACCTGTGTCTTAAAAGATGCTGTGTAATCAAAGGCTGGCTCATTAAATTAGCATGGGCACCGCTAAGCCACCAGTCAGCCCCAATAAGTGTAACTCATGTTTTGCTGTTAAACTTAATGGCTGAGCCTGTGTAGCCCCGGGGTTTAAGGAAAAGCATGAATCCTGTTTCATATGAAGAGGGGATGCTGTGCGCAGTTCAATAGAATCCCCCAATTATAAGAAATTAGGATTACCGTTTAAACTGAAAATAGCAGTAATTGCTTAATAAGCAAGCCTATTAGGGGCTGTTCTGTACAGATAAGAGAAGTGAGACAAGCCATGGGAAAGGGCCTGCAGTTAAGCAGCAGTGTCACCCTCATTAGATCCCTCTGCTCTGGGACAGGTTCTCATTTTACATTTAGGAAGAAACCCACTGTGGGAGGGGTTTTGTGCTGCTCAGAGTTAGTATAGATGAATTAACACAACAAAGTTTGGAAAGTGATGTGTCACAACTTCTGAAGGACTATAGCATCTGATAAGGGTGTGTGCGTGTTTTGCATGTTCAATAGCATCTTAAGCTTGTTTTGAAGTGTTATGCAAGGAATCACTGTACAGTACCGATTCCATTAGCCTCATGAGCTCAAATCTAGCGTTGTGTATATATTTATAATAGAAACGTCAAACACATGGCTACTGTAAAAGAGCAACTGTCCATTTGTATACAAGCACCACAGCTCGTGAAGGAGATATGCCACAGTCCAGAGCCTCAGAGCTCTGTAGAGGTTTTCCCCCTCCATTCCTAATTGAATTTGTGCATTTATTTTCATGGTTTGTTTCTCAATAGGGGTGAGATGGAGGGTTATGTGAATCTGACAGCAGAGGATATTGAAGTGGTGTAGCTGTTATAGGGTTTTAAGACATCTGTGCCTTCTCTCCCCCTCTGGCTTAGTTTTATATTGGCCATCGCTGGGTGTCTGGGTTTTCAAAAAGGCCTTTTTATTAGTCTGACTCGCTCCTAGCCACAGGGCATAGGTCGGAGGTCACACAGAGCGGTTCGTTTACATCTCCACATTGTGTACATGTGGATGAACTCAGGGAAAGCTTTTATGTTTGCATATTTCCCAGGGTTTATATCTCCTCTGTCTGTAGAACACTTGTGTCCATTGCTTTCTTGCTGGAGTAGGATTTTTTGTCAAACATAATCAGAACTCTTTCTGCAGTTCACTGAAATCAGAAAATGGCCAGGCCAAATGACCATGGAATAGATGTATACTGTAGATAGTCAATATTCAGTTCAATAAAAAGTGGCTATATATAAACTCAGCAAATAAAATAAACGTCCTCTCACTCTCAACTGCGTTTATTTTCAAACTTAACATGTGTAAATATATGTATGAACATAACAAGATTCAACAACTGAGACATAAACTGAACAAGTTCCACAGACATGTGACTAACATAAATGGAATAATGTGTCCCTGAACAAAGGGTCAAAATCAAAAGTAATAGTAACAGTCAGTATCTGGTGTGGCCACCAGCTGCATTAAGTACTGCTGTGCATCCTCATTGACTGCACCAGATTTGCCAGTTCTTGCTGTGAGATGTTACCCCACGCTTCCACCAATGCACCTCCAAGTTACTGGACATTTCTGGGGGGAATGGCCCTAGCCCTCACCCTCTGATCCAACAGGTCCCAGACGTGCTCAATGGGATTGAAATCTGGGCTCTTCGCTGGCCAGGAAATGGTCTTGCAGGAAATCATGCACAGAACGAGCAGTATGGCTGGTGGCATTGTCATGCTGGAGGGTCATGTCAGGATGAGCCTGCAGGAAGGGTACCACATAAGGGAGGAGGATGTCTTCCCTGTAAAGCACAGCGTTGAGATTGTCTGCAGTGACAAGCTCAATCCGATGATGCTGTGACACACCGCCATAGACCATGACGGACGCTCCACCTCCAAATTGATCCCGCTCAGGCCTCGGTGTAACGCTCATTCCTTCAACGATAAATGCAAATCCGACCATCACCCCATGTGAGACAAAACCGCGACTCTCAAAACCGTGTCAGTGAAGAACACTTTTTGCCAGTCCTGTCTGGACCAACAATGGTGGGTTTGTGCCCATAGGCAACGTTGTTGCAGGTGATGTCTGGTGAGGATCTGCCTTACAACAGGCCTCAGTCCAGTCTCTCTCAGCCTATTGCGGACAGTCTGAGCACTGATGGAGGGATTGTGCGTTCCTGGTGTAACTCGGGCAGTTGTTGTTGCCGTCCTGTACCTGTTCCGCAGGTGTGATGTTCAGATGTACCGATCCTGTGAAGGTGTTGTTACACGAGGTCTGCCACTGCGAGGTCAATCAGCTGTCCGTCCTGTCTCCCTGTAGCACTGTCTTAGGCATCTCTCAGTATGGACATTGTAATTTATTGCCCTGGCCACATCTGCAGTCCTCATGCCTCCTTGCAGCATGCCTAAGGCACGGTCACGCAGATGAGCAGGGACCCTGGGAATCTTTATTTTGGTGTTTTTCAGAGTCAGTAGAAAGGCTGCTATAGTGTCCTAAGTTTTCATAACTGTGACCTTAATTGCCTACAGTCTGTAAGCTGTTAGTGTCTTAACGACCGTTCCACAGGTGCATGTTCATTCATTCTTTATGGTTCATTGAACAAGCATGGGAAACAGTGTTTAAACCCTTTACAATGAAGATCTGTGAAGTTATTTGGATTTTTACTAATTATCTTTGAAAGACAGGGTCCTGAAAAAGGGACGTTTCTTTTTTTGCTGAGTTTACGTTGGAATGTTTTGTCCAATCAGGTTAGATGTATAGGCAAATCAAAAAAACATAAACTGGTTTCATACCTGCCTGAGTATAGAATCCAAAGCAACTGAGCTGCCCTCTTAACTATAGGGTACCTCTTGGCAATTATATTCAAAATAACTTCATTAAAATGAACTCTTGTCCACCACTTACATTACTTAACCTTTTAAGCTGCAACATTACTGGCATGGTCCAAGTATCTCTGGTGGTCTGCTTATGGTTTCTATTGTGCATGGTTGAGTGTTATCACTGTATAGTATACCTAGCATGTAGAAATCTCAAGAATATCACTCTGGATTCATCTATTTCATTGCTCTTGCCTCCTGAAGCCTGCAACATATCTTTTATCAATCCCCAACCAAATGTATGCGATGAACATGCAAACAGGCCTCAAATGGCATTTCCAATTACTCACTAATGTGTGTGCTCTGTTTAATTATAGTATTGATTAATATACCTTTTGCCAAACATATGAATCCAGTAATGTATTCTTAGGTTTGAATGTATATATTGTGGAAGAATAAACTAGAATGAATTAGAATGAGCTAGCTGCATGTATGTTCTCATCTATGGTGCACCATGGTGTAACTGAACTGTTGCGCCTCTGCTGTGCTCTCTGTGCAGGGGGAAACCCACCTCGGCCTGGAGGTTTCCCTGGTGCCAACAGCCCTGGGCCTGTAGCCGAACTGTACGGCCCTGGAGGCCAGGACTCTAATGTGGGCAACTACATCAGTGCTGCTAGCCCCCAGCCTGGCTCCGGCTTCGGCCACAGCATGGCAGTGAGTACAGTACGCCTTCTCTGTTCACTGACCGTCCTGTCTGTCTAGCTAGCCCATTAGACTGCTGTCCTTATACATATATGTGTTAGTGTTACAAGAAAGCAGAGCAGTAGGCAATGCAAACCGCCCCATTATAGTTTCACTGCTCAACTCCCTCTCTACCTGTGACTGTTTTCACCACTAACTACACTCCAGGTGAATCAGAATGTCAGAAGTATACTGAACAAAAATATAAACGCAACATGCAACAATTTCCAAGATTCTACTGAATGACATTTCATGTGGAGGTCCTGGGCTGGCATGGTTATATGTGTTCTGCGGTTGTGAGGACGGCTGGACGTAATGCCAAATTCTCGAAAATTACTTTATGGTAGAGAAATTAACATTCAATTCTCTGGCAACAGCTCTGTTGTACATTCCTGCAGTCAGCATGCCAATTGCACGCTCCCGCAAAACTTGAGACATCTGTGGCATTGTGTTGTGTGACAGAACTGCACATTTTAGAGTGGCCTTTTATTGTCCCCAGCACAAGGTGCACCTGTGTAATGATTCTGCTGTTTAATCAGCTTCTTGAAATGCCACACCTGTCAGGTGGATGGATTATCTTGGCAAAGGAGAAACGCTCACTAACAGGAATGTAAAAATGTGTGGATTTATTTTAGCTAAATTAACTTTTTGTGCATATGGAACAGGATCTTTTATTTCAGCTCATGAAACATGAGACCAATACTTGACATGATGCGTTTATATTTTTGTTCAGTGTAGTTTTGGGGGTTTTAGAATCAGATGAATTCTCTGGAAATGAGCTGCCTCTCAGAAAACGTCAGGACTCTTGAGGACAGAACAAACCAGTAATCATGAAACCGCATACAGTAAGAAGCATAGGCCCATTGAACAAGATTAATTGCAGAAAATTCTATAAAAATACTTAGATGGGATTACAGCGGTAGAAATGGGCAGGAGACCATGTTATCTCCTTGTCTTTTAAAATAGCATGCTTGCGCCCATTGTTTTCTATTTCTTTTGTTTTAACCTTTGCAGTTTGCATCCATAGTCTATCTGACCCAGATACAGATGGACAGGCTTCTGAATTCATTTGGATCCCTATTTCACATGGGATCAAGCTGTTGTTGGGGAGATTTACATATTTTCCCTGTCTGAACGCTAGTCAGAATAAGGCCACCCATTTGTACATTTCTCAATAACAATATTATGCGAAGAGAGATATGATATTTTTGATGCAGCTATACTTCTTTACAGAATAAAATCGAGGTTTTAGTTGTAGGTTTCCCACAAGGGCTGTCAAAATGCGTTCTTAATTTCTACTTCAGTTGTACTAAATTCCGTTCAAACTAATCCACTTTAAAATGACTCAATGAATCGAACAGAGTGCAATGAACCAGTGAATCGCCGTGGTAGCCTTCTCACCTCCAGTGCACATGCAGATTATGTTGAATTCGATGTTCATAATGGTAAGCTAGGGCTGATGGTTTGGTTATCAAGTCTGTTTGGTTACCTCAGCAACTAATTTAGCTATCTAGTAAAATTGCTAGCTACTTCAGTGGATGTTGAACGCATTTCTATCGACAAATGTGTTCAATTATAGCCATGGTATGAAATGGATAATCAACTCGGGGCTCTACACGTCGGTCAGTTCCACGTCGTTCATTATTTTCGATAGATTTTATTATCCCTTTACATAAACAATAATGGACTGGGCTCAAGTCCCCTTTGGCCCTTGGATTTGAATTGAACAAGATGACAAAGAAAACTAATGGCTATTAAACATTTGAGATATTTTTTAGATATGTTTCATTGAAGCGTTTCTATAAATCAATTTGTCCTTAGTTTGTTAGACACAATAGACAGATGAGGAGCTAGATAACCGGCTCAGTTTAAAATAAAATACAAATGGGCTTTTTGTTCTTTCTGCCCTCTAAGAATGCTGTGTCAGTTTCCCAGTTCACTTATAGGTTACAGACAATATTATGCACAATAACATACAGTAGATCACGCTGGGGAGAGTGTGCAGAACAGGCTGATCATCATAAGAGATTTTGTATGACAATGCTAAGTAGCTTTTGCATGAATTAATGAATATTGTTCATGTTGGCATGAATGAGTATATATATGTATGTACAAAGTGAAATCTTATGTTCCTCACAGGTCCTTAGGCCCTTGTGCAGTAGTTGGCTAGGCTGGCAACTATGTGTTGAGGGATTGTTGTGTAAATCTTCTCTTCAAAACAAATTGTGCTTCAATTTGCCTCTAGTCTTCTCAAACTTTCCTTCTGTTTTGTCTCTATTGTGCTAATGATTCATTCACTATGTCATCATTCAATCATCCGTGTAGCTTTTTACTCAATTCCAGCTCTCTTCCATCTGATCATTAGAATCAACTGAATCATTTAGAAGATGTGAACATTGCGTCACCATGTGTAATTGACCTCCAGTAGTTGTGGGGTTTTGAATATCAGTGAATAACAGTGTAAACACTCTCACTGAGTAAGAAAGAGCACACTGGAATCTGTAAAATGCTACAAGGGACAGGTTCTTCCCCCTAAGAGAATTAAAAACCCATGAGATTTATGATGATTATCTATTGCTCTAGTGATCGAAATGATGAACAGGAACAGAGAATACCCATTCATGCTAGCAGAACAAAATGGATACAATGTACTCACTCTTTTTTTTCCCTGAAATGCATACTGACAAAGGTACTGACTGTACACTTTTAGGGCCCGTTGATTGCGACAGCTTTTACAAATGGATACCATTGAACAGGTGGTTGGTTGCCATCTCATTGGAGGTATTATATTCCATTTATATTGTTCAGCAGTCTTTACCCATCTGTTTCTTTAGATTTACCTCATTACTTTGTTACATCAACTGCAATTTCACCTTTCCTTTCTTCTGTAAAAATGCATACAGGAAACCTATATTTCACATCATCATCCTACAAACTTGTACAGATACAGAAACAAGCTTTTTGAATTAAGTCTAAAATGCTAAATGTGTGCGCAAATGGCAAATTAACAACATTGCATGTTTTTACAATACATAATGAAGCTTTTGTTGTGGAACTTGTCCTCCCTGATTTACTGTATATCTTTCACTAATCCTATAGGCCGACATCAATAGAATACCAATAATGATATTCTTGGTTAAATTGACTGTGTACTGTTGCTTTCTCTGGTTTGCATTCATGGCAAAAGATTGGGTTTATTCTCCTGTCATTTAAAGTCAAGTCAATGTGTCAAGTAAAGCCCATGACATGTCAGCGTCTGTGTAATGCCTATTGTCTCTGGTTGACGTTGTTGGTCAGGGACTCATCTGAAGATAATAGCCAATGTTCCAGTTATTAATATAATTAAACGCAGCAGGGTGCTGTTAAGAGCGTTGGGTCAGTAACTGAAAGGATGCTGGTTCGAATCCCTGAGCCAACTAGATGAAAAATCTGTTGATTTGCTCTTGAGCAATGCACTTGCAACCCAAGTTACTCTGGATCAGAGCATCTGCTAAATGAGAACAAGAATGTAAACACACTAAATGAACCGTTGTTAACTCTGATGGTGTATGAGGCAAGAGAAAACAACAGTATTAGACGCAGTCGATGTCAACTGGAATTCTGGGAGGATGAGTTCCTCCTCATAGCTGTGCTTGTGATCACTCCACTATAGTAGAATGCATTTGTAGTCTCCTGTGGTTGTGTGTCTGTTTTTCTGTTTTTCATTGCTATTACACCTTATGATGATGTTCCTCATTGTCTTACACACATTGTATAGTAGCAAACAATGTTATAAGATTATTGTATTGTATTGTTTTGTTAGTATGCTAGGTTATGGTGAGGTTTATGTGGTCATGTTTTGTGCTATTTAAAATGTACATGTTCCTAATCGTTTCGCTGGATCTGTGTTCCTCAGCAGAGTCTATCTGGTGGTCCAGGGAAGACAGGCCGAAGCTTCTAATTAGCTCTGAGTATAGGTGATGCCATCCAACTTCAAGCACTACAGCGTCACCCAGGAGAAATGAGAGGTGGAACCACAACAACAACAACAACAACAACAACAACAACAAAGTTCAAATCATCTCAGAAAAGAATAAACTGCTGTATCATAATCCAACCCTGTAACCTGACAACCTGGCTTGGTATGTTTCATGTTGATTTCATTCACTTTTTTCCTTTCTTTTATTAGTTCTTTGATTAGCTTCAGAGAGAGGCATTTTAGTTTCGCCTTATTTGGGATTTTGTCTTCTAGTGTACTCATGTAAATGGTTTTGTCTTCTAGTGTACTCATGTAAATGGTTTTGCTTCTCTCTTTGGGGGGTCATAGTTGAATGTTATCAAGTCATGCCTACACCTTTGGTACCAATCATTTAAACGAAACGGATCAGAGCTTCAGGTGTGTTTTTGCACACAAAATAAATCCAAAGTGGAAAGGTTTGGAAAAAAAAACATCCATTTTATTTCAAATGACATATTCGAGAGTGTAACTAACTAATGCATTTTAGTAGCTGCTTTTTTTTTGGTGATGTCTCATTGTTAACCATAATTACCTATTTTTTGGGCAATACAAAGAGGACTCCAATATTTTTATGGTCCTTTTTTATAAATGTTGTTTTTGTTGTTTAGAAAAAAACATGTATACTATAAACAATTTCATATAAATACATTGTGAATTCAAGATTTAAGAAAAATAAATGTAACTGTAAATATTATTCCAATCGTGCATAACCAACTTGATGAGAGGATAGCATATTTTTGTGATGGTTTGTCAAAGAAATGTTCTAGCGTGTGAATAGAAAAAAAGCTCTAAACAAATACTATTATCCTTTACTGCTCGGAGACAGTGACTAACCCAGTGATGGACAGAACACTGATGGCTTGCTCTGGAAATACACAAGCTGAATAACTTTACAAGTGTCATACCAGCATATTTACAAAAGGTGAGTTCAGTGCACAGTTCAGTTCAGTTTTAAGGTGAGTTCAGTTTTAAAGGAACAAAAAGATCATTGGTATCTTTTTGTCTAACCAACTGTTATTTAGAAATCAATATTATTTCAAAAAGAGTGATCATTTCTTCCAAAGCACACTGTATTTAGTGTTGAAGAATAGAACTCGAGCCTAAGCATTTTACAGTGCTCTACGCATCCTGACACTTTTATACTCCGGAGAGAAGAATTCAACTCGTTTGTAGTTGGTTGTTGTTTGTTCCCTCCTGCTTGTTCCTGTTAAGTTTGGGACGCAGTATCTGGACTCTGTGGTAGAGTCCGTGTATAACACTTGTTCTCTCCATCAGTTCTCTTTTCAAATGAATTAGGAAGGCAAATATTTTGATACCATACCTCAGTCCTGTGAGTTATACCTTGGAATTGTTGACAAGTTTAATTTATTTTAGTGGCAAATAGATTAAAACATTGAATGGAAAAAAATTATAAATCATTGCACTGTGAGCAGTAAAGAAAGAACAGGCCATTTCCTATTTGCACATGTATATGTTGGCTATTTAAAATGGTTGTGTCTGGGGTGAAGTATGAAGGAATATTGGACGTTGCTCCTCTCTAGAATAGGCATACACAGGGGTGAATAAACAGATTGGCAGATCGCAATTAACTGATTCATTACTACCAATGTTTTGTGGTCTTTGGATTTCATTGTATGGTCAACTTCTAATCTAAAATATTGAGATCCGGCCAGAAGACACTGAATAAATGATTCATCCTGTTAATCATAGCTTGATGCGCAGATTTCTTATGCAGTACATGTGTAGGGACAGGTTTTGCTCGAATATAGAGAGACATTTAATGACATGCTTTTAAGTGCAGTAAGAGTTGTACACATGATGATGGAATGAGTGGTGTCTATTCTGATGATGTACTTTTCCTGCTGCAAATGTATTTGGTATTTCATTTCACCTGATGTTTCATTTCATTAGCTCTTTTGTTCAGAACAACCAGGTGAAGGAAAATACTGGATGCTTTTGAACGATGTGGAGATAAACAAGTAATAATTGAAATGAGAAAACAGAAGAGAACCGGTGTAATGTTCAAATGTAAAAGAAAAAAAGAAATACAAAAAAAAAAAAGATGCTTCTTCACTGATTTCAATTTTGAGTCAGGGGGTTTTATTGATATTGTGGTTACTATTAATAATTGTAATATTATATTAAAATGTACTGTGCATCCATCGATTTCTCTCTTTCCATTCCCTGTCACCACATACAATATTTTGTTGATCATCCATGCATATCAAGTGTGTACAAAAAACAAAATCACAATGAACTTGTAACAGAGTGCTGTCTTTGATACCAGTGTAGTGGTCTATGCTCTTCTTTGTTGTTCTCCCTTCCTCTGCCTCCTTCCTCTGTCACATTATACCCCACCCACCACCCCCCTCTCTCTTACTCTCCTCTATCTCCTCTATCTCCTTGTAATTAGTCGTAGGTGTAATGTGATAGTACTTGTAGTTATTAGTGGATTTAGGACCAGTAAGGATAGAACTTGCTCTTATTATCAAAGGTTTGACATACATTTGCAGGCAATTATTTGAATAGCAGTTCCATGCCATGTTTCATATGTCTATTTCCTTTTCTGTTGTGTTTTACCGATCTCACATGGTTTCAACTAACCAAAGCTCTCACAGAAGACCTATAGAGAAACAAATTGCTGTAAGATAAAAAAATTTAAACAAGGCATTATTTGGATATTCTCCACCCTTGAATGTTTTAAAAGGGGTGTGCCATACTACCTTAAATGCTAACGCTAGATATGCAAAACATTTTTTTTGTATTACTTTCTAAGGGACACAAGCTATTAATTATGAAAAAGATTTTATGTGCGAAAAAAAAACCATATATATTTTTTAAAGTTAACATATTAATGATGATGATGATGATGATAACAATAATAATACCACTACTAAACTGTAATATCTTTTAATCTTTGTACACTTTGAAAATATCCCAGATGCCTATAAGGCTCTGCTATTTTTAGATACCACTTGGTTTTTTAAGTCTCTGCCTTTTCTTTCACTCCAAAAACATCCATTTTGTGAATACTTTTTTTAGTCCCTGGAAATCAGCGCTTTATTCTAATCAAAGACAGGCTTGTATATGTTCTCTGTTAATGTTGCCCTCACGGATCTAGACAGCTATGCTTACTACTTCACAACGGTTGCAAAGAATTTGAGGTCATCTAACTTCTAGAGGGGATCATTTGATGCCATTACATACTTGGAGCAAAGATTACACAGAATGAATCGTCCTAATGATTGTTTCTTAACTAGTTCACCTGTTGTTGAATGTCTTCATACAGTAGTTCAGGTGGTTAGTAAAACTGTAATGTGTATAGCAAGGGGGAGGACAATGTCAAGTTTAATGAAGATCATTTACAGGTGGGGAAGTGCATCTAAGCTTAGATATTCATGTATTTTCTCACTTATAATAATAAGCAGCACTTCTAGATAGATATTTTGGCCTTGGAGCCTTTTGTCAAGGATTTAGTTTATTGGAGGACAGAGAAAGTCAAATATTGTAGATGAATTCAATAAGACTATTATAGGAGTTAATAATAAAGTAAATATTGGATTAATTCATAGATTTACTGTCCATAACATGTTCACAAAGAAATTAAATGTGTGTGGCAGGATGAAAATCAACAGTCCAGGTCCTACATACAGATCTGTAGCAGTTTTTTTAATATATATTTTTTATATTTAACTAGGCAAGTCAGTTAAGAACAAATTCTTATTCACAATGACAGCCTACACCAGCCAACGCTGGGCCAATTGTGCGCCGCCCTATGGGACTCCAAATCACGGCTGGTTGTGATACAGCCTGGAATTGAACCAGGGTGCCTGTAGTGACACCTCAAGCACTGAGATGCAGTGCCTTAGACCGCTGCGCCACTCGGGAACAGTTTTATTTCATATATATTCTATACGGTACTCATGATAACATTGCAATGCCTTGAGGTACTTATTCTATAGTTATCTCCTCCTCTGATTAAAGTAAAGGCTGGTTATCCCATTAAGAAGCTCATTTCCTTTTGATCTGTGTTCAAATATGATTTTGATTTGATCCCGTAGCTTGGACTTTAAGGTAGCATGGCTCTGTTGCTGTCATTTTAGTTGTCATTGACAGCAGTTTACAGCTGATGAATGTTACACATCTTAGTAGAATAGAAATTCCATTGAAGTAAAAAAAAAAAATGTTGGTTTAAGAAAAAAAATCGGAAAGGACAAAAATGACCTGGAAGGTGTTGATAATTGGAGTACTACCGTATCCATTTAAACTTGAATTTTGAGGCAAGTGCTAGGCAATGGCCAATCATTTCATCCCATCCTCCATGAATCACCAGTGTTCATTAGTTCTGTGTACATACAGTACATACATGTTCTGTTATGAGTACACGTGTCTGACCTGTATATCCTTCATGTGAACATGTGTGACTAGATGAGAATAGTGGGCCTTCTGTATTCTAGACACAGCAAAACCCTGTCTCACATGGGTCTGTATAGCATAGTAGCCAACACTGTTTTCATCACTCGCTGTCAAAACAGTCAACGTTATGGTAAGCTAGTGTGCTCTTTTGGCATTGCATTGTCTTCAAAATTTTAACTGGACCTTCTTCAATGGTCTGGCATAGGCAATACATTAAAGATGACTGTAGCAATGAGTGAGCCATCCTCTAGTTTCTTTCGGATAGTCTTAACGTGTGTGGGTCGGAGTGCACGGCTGCTACTCCAATCTGTAGTAACGTATGAGGAAAAGTGGGCAGTCTATGACTGCACAGCATAATGAGGCTATTGTCCTTCCACTTAATATCCAGTGTTTTCCAGAGTGGAGGAGCAGCCTTCCACTGAGCTCCCCTCACTGACTTGCTGTCTGCTCCTTATTTGCCTTTCCTAACACTTGCCCATTTTTTAACGTTAACAGACTTTTTACGGCGAGAGACTGACAGAACTGACTGACGTCTGAAAGCATCTTTCAGGTCTTCTTGTATGGCTTTGCTCAAGCCCTGTTGTAACATAAACTCAAATGGATGGGGGTCTCTCACATCTCAGATGTGGAAAGTATAATTTTATATTTGTATTTTCAAATAATAATAATGATGAAAAAAAATTGTGAAAGGTTTCCATCCTCTACTGTGGTCCAGAAATCGATGTGTCTGTCTGGAAAATAAAATAAAATAAACTGAACTGTTTTATTCCTTGTTTCTTTGCTTAACTGTTGTAATAAGATTGTATTATTCATCCTATAAAATGTGGACGGTCTCAATATTGCCAGTAAATGCAACATTTAAGGTATTATGAGCACTGAATGGTACAATCATATACAGCGCCTTCAGAAAGTCGTCACACCCTTTGACTTTTTCTACATGTTGTTGTGTTAAAGCCGGAATTTAAAATGGATTCCATTTAGATTTGTTTACCCCATAATGTCAAAGTGGAATTGTGTTTTTTTGTATATAGAATTTTAGAAATGTATTAAAAATTAAAAGCTGAAATGTCTTCAGTCAATAAGTATTCAACCCCTTTCTTAAGACAAACCTAAATAAGTTCAGGAGTAAACATTTGCTTAACAAGTCACATAATATGTTGCACTCTGTGTGCAATAATGGTCTTTCAAAATTTATGTTAAACACTATCTCATCCCTCTACCCCACTTATACAATTATCTGTAAGGTCCCTCAGTCGAGCAGTGAATTTCAAACAGATTCAACCACAAAGACCAGGGAGTTTTTCCAATACCTTGCAAAGAAGGGCACCTATTGGTAGATTTTAAAATAAAATAAAGCAGACATTAAACATCCCTTTGAGCATGGTGAAGTCATGAATTACTTGGATGGTGTATCAATACACCCAGTCACTAGAAAGATACAGGCGTCCTTCCTAAAATCAGTTTCCGGAAAGGAAGTGGAGACGAGTCACTCAATAGCCATCCCACAAACACACTGTAATGGAGGTAAACTTTTTAATAAGGTATTTCAATAAATAAAGTAATATTGCAAAAAATGTGGCAAAGCAATTCACTTTTGTCCTGAATACTAAGTGTTATTTTGGGGGCGAATCCAATACAACACATTTCTGAGTACCACTCTCCATATTTTCAAGCATAGTGTTGGCTACATCATGTTATGGGTATGCTTGTAATCGTTAAAGGACTGGGGAGTTTTCAGGATAAAAAGAAAACTGAATGCACAGGCAAAATCCTAGAGGACCTTCTTCAAACTACTTGAAAATCTATATCAAGACCTGAAAATGGTTGTCTCGCAATTACCAAAAAGGAATTTGACAGAGCTTAAGAAATTTTGAAAAGAATAATGGGTAAATGTTGCACAATCCAGGTTCAGAAAGCTTTTTGAGATTTACCCAGACAGTCTCACAGCTGTAATCGCTGCCAAAGTTGCTTCTACGAAGTATTGACTCAAGGGTGTGAATACTTATGTAAATGAGATATTTCAGTATTTAATTTTTCATAAATTTGCAAACATCTCTGTTTTCACTTTGTCATTATCCCTTTTGAATTGAGGCAGTAACACAACAAGATGTGGAATATGTCAATAGGTATGAATACATCTGAAGGCACCATATATACATTTTGCCTAGCTTTGTACAAAATCAGGCAAAACTATTTTATCCACACTATTTTGCTACTGTTTTAGAAAGAAAAAAACCAATACAATACTTATGTCCATGGATATCAATCAATGGATATCAACTTCTTTCTCCCATGTTATTAAAGCTGACCTGTGGTCTCTTGAACTCTGATTCCCTTAAACCCACAGTATCAAGTCCCTCTAGTTGCGATCTCAGTCCGTCTAACCCATGTACCTAATTCTGCAGTCCTGGGTCTGAGGTAGCTTCTCTCTCTGTGATGGTGTTTAGTTTTATTAATCATACTAACCACATTTTATTACAGGTGCCCCCAGGTTCACTGTCTGCTTATTAAAATATTCAAAGGTGTTTAATTTCATTTTTTTGCACAGGCCAAGGGGAAAACATTTGTCTTAGCCAGTAATTATATCACCCCACCACACCTAACACAGAGATCTCTCCTGAAGATCAAGCCAGGGCTCTTAATAGAAGCTTTACTTGAGGTGAGGTGAAAACAGCCCATTTGGTGAAAGCGCAACGATGATGGATAGTGTGCTGTGGAGCTTATTCAGCATATATTTAATATCTTGCATATTGCAGCTTTATTGTTTTCAAAGGCACCTCGCTCATGAGGTCGAATAGTTTGGTGCTTTTTGTGCAATGCAAAGTCACTTCTGTCTCACTATGACTCTCACTATGTTTATGGACCACGTTCAACTTCGAGTTCAGCCAGAGATGCAGTCAAATGGAAAGCCTGTTTCTTTGAGTACAGTACAATAAAATGATGAGCAAAGAAAATAGATTGAGTACATTCCCGGATGCTTAAAGAGACTGACAGTTATTTTGCAGCCTCGCAGGGGAGACAAGTCACTCAGTAGCCATCCCACACGCACACTGAAATAATATAATAATAATAATATATATGCCATTTAGCAGACGCTTTTATCCAAAGCGACTTACAGTCATGTGTGCATACATTCTACGTATGGGTGGTCCCGGGGATCGAACCCACTACCCTGGCGTTACAAGCGCCATGCTCTACCAACTGAGCTACACAGAAATGAAGGTAAACTTTTTAATACGATTGTCAAAACGTAATCAGTTATGTTTTACCTGAGATGGAGAATTGCAAACGTGTGCCATCAGCAGAGCTGCTTCCTTTGGTTTTCCTTCCATTTCAAACGGTGTCTCGTCTTAATGATTCTACACTGCACACTACTCTAACCCATCTGGACAAGAGGAATACCTATGTGAGAATGCTGTTCATCCACTACAGCTCGGCATTTAACACCATAGTGCCCTCCGAGCTCGTCATCAAGCTCGAGACCCTGGGTCTCGACCCCGCCCTGTGCAACTGGGTACTGGACTTCCTGACGGGCCGCCCCCATGTGGTGAGGGTAGGCAACAACATCTCCACCCCGCTGATCCTCAACACTGGGGCCCCACAAGGGTGCGTTCTGAGCCCTCTCCTGTACTCCCTGTTCACCCACGACTGCGTGGCCACGCACGCCTCCAACTCAATCATCAAGTTTGCGGACGACACAACAGTGGTAGGCTTGATTACCAACAACGACGAGACGGCCTACAGGGAGGAGGTGAGGGCCCTCGGAGTGTGGTGTCAGGAAAATAACCTCACACTCAACGTCAACAAAACTAAGGAGATGATTGAGGACTTCAGGAAACAGCAGAGGGAACACCCCCCTATCCACATCGATGGAACAGTAGTGGAGAGGGTAGTAACTTTTAAGTACCTCGGCTTACACATCACAGACAAACTGAATTGGTCCACCAACACAGACAGCATTGTGAAGAAGGCGCAGCAGCGCCTCTTCAACCTCAGGAGGCTGAAGAAATTTGGCTTGTCACCAAAAGCACTCACAAACTTCTACAGATGCACAATCGAGAACATCCTGTCGGGCTGTATCACCGCCTGGTACGGCAACTGCTCCGCCCACACCCGTAAGGCTCTCCAGAGGGTAGTGAGGTCTGCACAACGTATCACCTACCTGCCCTCCAGGACACCTACACCACCCGATGTCACAGGAAGGACATAAAGATCATCAAGGACAACAACCACCCGAGCCACTGCCTGTTCACCCCGCTATCATCCAGAAGGCGAGGTCAGTACAGGTGCATCAAAGCTGGGACCGAGAGACTGAAAAACAGCTTCTATCTCAAAGCCATCAGACTGTTAAACAGCCACCACTAACATTGAGTGGCTGCTGCCAACACACTGACTCAACTCCAGCCACTTTAATAATGGGAATTGATGGGAAATGATGTAAAATATATCACTAGCCACTTTAAACAATGCTACCTAATATAATGTTTACATACCCTACATTATTCATCTCATATGTACACGTATATACTGTACTCTATCATCTACTGCATCCTTATGTAATACATGTATAACTAGCCACTTTAACTATGCCACTTTGTTTACATGCTCATCTCATATGTATATACTGCACTCAATACCATCTACTGTATCTTACCTATGCCGCTCTGTACCATCACACATTCATATATCTTTATATACATATTCTTTATCCCCTTACACTTGTGTCTATAAGGTAGTAGTTTTGGAATTGTTAGCTAGATTACTTGTTGGTTATTACTGCATTGTCGGAACTAGAAGCACAAGCATTTCGCTACACTCGCACTAACATCTGCTAACCATGTGTATGTGACAAATACAATTTGATTTGATTTGATTTGATGATTCAAATTGCTCCAGAGGATTAGAGAAATCAGGGTTATTATGAATGTGATGAAGTCAGTACTGCCTCATTCCCCTCCCTCCTCATTCCCTTACTGATGCAGACTCTTTTTACTGGTCCTACATTGCATAACTACTATGGAAAGGACATTGCCCTCGCTGGACAATGGTAAGACTCCACTGACCAGCCTTATCTCAACAGTTTATATTTATGTAATGACCTGCAATAGTTCACCTACACACAGGTACTCTGTTGCTATTAGTCTGACAATTAATTTGACTGTGAAGGATAGACATTTTGGAACAGGGAAGGGAAGAACAAGCTAATCACTGCAGGAAAACAGCACTGCACGGCAAGCGTACCGGAGCGCCAAGTGTAGGTCCAAGAGGCTCCTAAATATCTTCTACCCCCAAGCCATAAGACTCCTGAACAGCTAATCAAAAGGCTACCCCCCGATCACTGCTGCTACTCTGTTATTATCTATGCATAGTCACTTTAATAACTCTACCGACATGTACAAATGACCTCAATGCCAGTGCCCCCGCACGTGTACCCCCTGTATACAGCCCCATTATTGTTATTTACTGCTGCTCTTTAATAATTTGTTATTCTTATCTCTTACTTTGTTTTAGGTATTTTCTTAAAACTGCATTGTTGGTTAAGGGCTTGTAAGTAAGCATTTCATTGTAAGGTCTACACTTGTTACAAATAAAAAATTATTTGGTTTTATTTTTTATTTATTTTTATGTCAGGTAGCCCATTATGGAAAGGGATTTGTATTGAGAAAAGCAATTTCTGTCTATTTCAAGTTAAATACATCTTGATCAACAGAGAAGAATTCTCCTTTACATGAAATACCATAATCAATTTACTGTGTTTGTCATTTAGTAGTCTTGTGAAGCCAGCCATTGTAGTTCCTGTTACAGTACCAATAACTAGCCTACTGATTTAACTGCACTTGTTATGTCTAGGGGTCTTAGGCCTAGCTACATGGTCAGTAACCTGATTTGATGTGTGCATAAATGTGAGAAGTAAGAGTATGCGACCAGGTGTTGAATGCATGCACCCGAGAGACAGCAACCTTAGCTTAGGTCCAGGGCTAGCTCAGTCATATCTCACATGGTCAGTCAGTCCGAGCAGATTAGTATTCGTTCAAAGTGGTGACCCAAAATAAGTATATACAAAAATAAAACTACAAAGAGGAATGGCTAAACTAAACTAACACAAAACACTGGCAGGCCACAATGCCTCTGGTCACAGAATGACAATCATCCTGATTGTTCACACCTGTCGACTTATCCATGCTTCCATGCATAGCACAGCCCTTGACCCAGTTGGTGCTGCCACCTGGGGATGGAGTGTGGAACTATATCCTGGTACTGTGTTGCCTAACTGTGTGCTACTGCTAACACTAAACTACCCCCATATCATAACACTTCCCCCAACAAGAAACCTTACAGTCACCAATATCTATTTTCCAGAAATATCTAACATGTCATACTTTTTAATTTGCTGTAAAACTCCCTTAAGTGAAGAGACCCATATCTGAAGTATAAACGCTAGAGTTGCAGCTATGAAACCTGCCTACCGATACCCTAAACTCTGAGATAAAGCCATTCTAGAAAACCAGAAGCCAGACAAAACAAATCCATCAAATTCATTATTAGGCACTCAGACAATTTACTCCTACCAAAAGTCTCTAAAAAGATTGAACCCAGGAGCAACCTTTGACCCCTCTGCTTCTAAACTGGGAGCCCAATTCCATTCACTCAGCCCATGGTTACAAGCAACAAACTCCATCTGATATGAAGGCAATGATGAGAGACTTGGAGCAACCACCACCAGGGACAAGTGAACATCGACCACAACTTCAGCCAACTCACTAGGAACACGATCCCTGTTCCCAAACGCCTGTTTTCTCCGGTCCTGAGCACCCACTGGAAGGGAACCGCTAGCCATATACTCCTCATTTTCCTCCACCTTAACTGTCGTCCGCTCCCCAACAACAGGAAGTGACAAAACCGGTGGATCTGTCTTTTCCACCAAACTCACTTCTTCAAGCTCCTGATTCTCATCACAAAACACAGCCGTGTCACCCTGCAAATGCCAGACCGTAGCTCCCAGCGAATCCTCACTAACCTCACAACATGACCCAAAGCCCATAGCTCAGTTAAATCAACACCTGACAGACAAACATCCTTTTGGTCAGCCTGCGGAGGAACCACATCCCTTCCTCCTTTAGAAAATAATGTGTCACCTAAATTGACCTCATCCTTAATCTGCAGAGGGTAGGCATACACTTCACATACTCTACATGAACAAAAGATTGTGGACACCTACCCGTCGAACACATCATTCCAAAATCATGGGCATTAATATTGAGTTGGTCCCCCCTTTGCTGCTATAACAGCCTCCACTCTTCTGGGAAGGCTTTCGACTAGATGTTGGAACATTGCTGCAGGGACTTCCATTCAGCTACAAGAGCATTTGTGGGGTTGGGTACTGATGTTGGGAGATTAGGCCTGGCTCGCAGGCGGCATTCCAATTCATCCCAAAGGTGTTTGATGGGGTTGAGGTCAGGGCTCTGTGCAGGTCAGTCAAGTTCTTCTACACCGATTTTGACAAACCATTTCTGTATGGACCTCGCTTTGTGCATGGGTGCATTGTCATGCTGAAACAGGAAACAGTCTTCCCCAAACGGTCTTCCCCAAAAGATTAGCGTTCTCCTGGCATCTGCCAAACCCAGATTAATCCATCTGAGTGCCAGGTGGCGAAGCGTGTTTCATCACTACCTAGAACACGTTTCCACTGCTCCATAGTCCAATGGCGACAAGCTTTACACCACTCCAGCCGATGCTTGGCATTGCGCATTGGTAATCTTAGGCTTGTGTGCGGCTGCTCGGCCATGGAAACCCATTTCAGGAAACTCCCGATGAACAGTTCTTGTTTGGAACTCAGTAGTGAGGGCTGCAACTGAGGACAGATGATTTTTACACGCTTCAGCACTCAGCGGTCCCGTTCTGTGAGCTTGTGTGGCCTACCACTTCGCGGCTGAGCTGTTGCTCATCTGAGGTTGTGCATAGGATGCTGTTTAGCCATAATCAGGATATATTTCTACTAACCTTTACTTGCCAGGTGCCGGAGGGGATGGCTGCTGTTTTACGGTCTCCTTACCAACTGTGCTATTTTGGTAGTTTATTTTCGTTGTTTGTAACTTATTTTTTAACATATTTTGTACATAATGTTGCTACTACCATCTCTTATGACCGAAAATAACTTCTGGACATTAGAACAGTGATTACTCACCTCGAACTGGACAAAGAGTTTTTATTTAACGAGTCTGACTCGAAGAATGTACTGCTTTCTTGGTAACAGGCCAAAATCTTCATCATTTGTGAGAAGAAAAGACAGTGAAAAAGTGGTCGGCGGTCGGGCTGCCTTCTGAGAATTCATAGGTGAGTGAGAACCTCCTGGACCATCTGTTCTATTGGTCAATGTGCAATCATTGGAAAACAAAATGGATGATGTAAGATCAAGACTATCCTACCAATGGGACATTAAAAACTGTAATATCTTTTGCTTCACCATTTCATGGCTAAATGACGACAGGGATAATATAGAGCCCGGCGGGATTTTCCGTGCATCGGCAGGACAGAGAAGCTGCGTCTGGTAAGATGGTAAGACGTGAGTCTCGAAGTATTGCTCGCCTGAGGTAGAATACCTTTTGATAAGCTGTAGACTACACTATCTACCAAAATAGTTCTCATCTATATTATTCGTAGCCATCTATTTACCACCACAAACCGATGCTGGCACTAAGACTGCACTCAACCAGCTGTATAAGGCCATAAGCAAACAAGAAAATACTCATCCAGAAGTGGCACTCCTAGTGGCTGGAGACTTTAATGCAGGCAAACTCATTTCTGACAGAGGAAAAAAAACACTAGACCACCTTTACTCCACAAACAAAGATGCATACAAAGCTCTCCCTCGCCCTCCATTTGACAAATCTGGCCATAATTCTATCCTCCTCATTCTTGCTTACAAGCAAAAACTAAAGCAGGAGGTACCAGTGACTCGCTCAATACGAAAGGATCAGATGACGCGGATGCTACGCTACAGGACTGTTTTGCTAGCACAGACTGGAATATGTTCCGGTATTCATCCAATGGCATTGAGGAGCATACCGCCTTAGTCATCGGCTGCCGCTTTCAAGGAGCTGGACACTACTCCGGAGGCTTATAAGAAATCCCGCTAGGCATTCAGATGAACCATCAAACATGCAAAGCATCAATACAGGATTAAGACAGAATCCTACTACACCGGCTCGGATGCTCGTCGGATGTGGCAGGGCTTGAAAACTATTGTGGACTAGAATGGGAAACCCAGCCGCGAGCTGCCCAGCGACACGAGCCTACCAGATGAGCTAAATGCCTTTTATGCTCGCTTAGAGGCAAGCAACACTGAAGCATGCATGAGAGCACCAGCTGTTCCTGACGAATGTGTGAGTATGCTCTCAGTAGCCGATGTGAGAAAGACCTTTAAATAGGTCAACATTCACAAAGCTGCGAGGCCAAATGGATTACCAGGACGTGTACTGAAAGCATGCACGGACCAACTGGCAAGTGTCTTCACTGACATTTTCAACCTCTCCCTGACCGAGTCTGTAATATCTACATGTTTCAAGCAGACCGCCATAGTCCCTGTGCCCAAGGGAGTGAAGGTAACCTGCCTAAATGTTTACCGCCCCGTACCACTCACGCCGGTAGCCATGAAGTGCTTTGAAATGCTGGTCATGGTTTACATCAACAGCATCCTCCCAGATACCCTAGACCCATTCCAATTCGCATACTGCTCCAATAGATCCACAGATGATCCACAATCTCAATTGCACTACCCTTTCCCACCTGGACAAAATGAACACCTATGGGAGAATGCTATCCATTGACTAAAGTTTAGTATTCAACACCATAGTGCCCACAAAGCTCATCACTAAACTAAGGACCCTGGGACTTAACACCTACCTCTGCAACTGGATCCTGGATTTCCTGACGAGCCGCCCCCAGGTGGTAAGGGTAGGCAACAACACGTCTTCCACACTGATCCTCAACACTGGGGCCCCTCAGGAGTGTGTACTTAGCTACAGAGGGTAGTGCGTACGACCCAGCACATCACTTGGGCCAAGTGCCATCCAGGACCTATTTTTTTATTTTTTTATTTCACCTTTATTTAACCAGGTAGGCAAGTTGAGAACAAGTTCTCATTTACAATTGCGACCTGGCCAAGATAAAGCAAAGCAGTTCGACAGATACAACGACACAGAGTTACACATGGAGTAAAACAAACATACAGTCAATAATACAGTATAAACAAGTCTATATACAATGTGAGCAAATTAGGTGAGAAGGGAGGTAAAGGCAAAAAAGGCCATGGTGGCAAAGTAAATACAATATAGCAAGTAAAACACTTGAATGGTAGTTTTGCAATGGAAGAATGTGCAAAGTAGAAATAAAAATAATGGGGTGCAAAGGAGCAAAATAAATAAATTAATTAAATACAGTTGGGAAATAGGTAGTTGTTTGGGCTAAATTGTAGGTGGGCTATGTACAGGTGCAGTAATCTGTGAGCTGCTCTGACAGTTGGTGCTTAAAGCTAGTGAGGGAGATAAGTGTTTCCAGTTTCAGAGATTTTTGTAGTTCGTTTCAGTCATTGGCAGCAGAGAACTGGAAGGAGAGGCGGCCAAAGAAAGAATTGGTTTGGGGGGTATATATACACCTATATACTAGGTGGTGTCAGAGAAAAGCTCCCAAAGTTGTCAAAGACTCCAGTCACCCAAGTCATAGACTGCTTTCTCTGCTATCACACGACAAGCTTTAGCGGAGCGCCAAGTCTAGGAGCAAAAGGCTCCTTAACAGTTTCTACCCCCAAGCCATAAGAATGCCGAACAATTAATTAAATGGCCACCCGGACTATTTACATGAACCCCCCCCCCCGATTTGTTGTTCTAACACTGCTGCTACTCGCTGTTTATTATCTATGCATAGTCACTTTACCCCCACCTACATGTACAAATTACCTGTACCCCCGCCCATTGACTCGATACCGGTACCCCCTGTATATAGCCTCGTTATTGTTATTTTATTGTGTTACTTTTTATTATTTTTACTTTTGTTTATTTGGTAAATAAGTAAGCATTTCACGGTATTCGGGGCATGTCACAAATAAAGTTTGATTTGATTTTACTTTGTTCATTCTTGATTCGAAATAAACTTGTAGTTGTAGTTACAGGTTGTACCTGTGAATCTTCCTAAATATATGTAATCCACTTTTTGTATCGAATGAGAAATGCCTCTTGTATGTGTGGAGATATTTTTTTTGATCGCACTTTCTGATGCGCACACATCTACTTCTACACATAGTCACAACCACAGATGTGTCGCATTGAAAGGACTACTTTCTGCAAAGATGTTAGGAAATGCCACCTGCAACTGAACATATGTTTATAAGAGACATGTTTCTTCCGGATTGAAAACGAAGATATTATCGCCAAGTAAAGGTTAGTTGGCCAGCATCCCGGAGTCGCCTCTTCACTGTTGATGTTGAGACTGGTGTTTTGTGGGTATTATTTAATGAAACTGCCAGTTGAGGACTTGTGAGGCGTCTGTTTCTCAAACTAGACACTAATGTACTTGTCCTCTTGCTCAGTTGTGCATCGAGGCCTCCCACTCCTCTTTCTATTCTGGTTAGAGCCGGTTTGCGCTGTTCTGCGAAGGGAATAGTACAGAGCGTTGTACGAGATCTTCAGTTTCTTTGCAATGTCACATGGAATAGACTTAATTTCTCAGAACCAGAATAGACTGACGAGTTTCAGAAGAAAGTTCTTTGTTTCTGGACATTTTGAGCCTGTAATCAAACCCACAAATGCTGATGCTCCAGATACTGAACTAGTCTAAAGAAGGCCAGTTTTATTGCTTCTTTTAATCAGAACAACAGTTTTCAGATGTGCTAACATAATTGCAAAAGGGTTTTCTAATGGTCAATTAGCCTTTTAAAATGATCAACTTGGATTAGCTAACACAACATGCCATTGGAACACAGGAGTGATGGTTGCTGATAATGGGCCTCTGTACACCAATGTAGATATTCCATAAAGAATGTGCAGTTTCCAGCTACAATAGTCATTTACAATGTTAACAATGTCTACACCGTATTTCTGATCAATTTGATGTGATTTTAATTTACAAAAAAAGTTGCTTTTCTTTCAAAAACATGGACATTGCTAAGTGACCCCAAACTTTAAAGGTAGTGTATATATTTGTGAAAACATATTTGGGGGATTGGAAGTGATGCAGACAATTAAATTGAATGAAGCTACAATCTGTAATAGAAATGCTGATCTACCTCCAAACCTGGAAATCTAATCATGCAAACAGCGCCAACTGTAACGGTCTTGAGACAACAGACGCTGGGAGACTGGAAGCAAGTACAGGGTGAGGATTTAAAAACAGCATCTGGACAAGAGAAACAAAACATCAATGCAGACACGGGGATGAATCTGAGGAAGTGACAGATATTGTGGAAGCAATCAATGACGTGATGGAGTCCAGGTGAGTCTGATGAAGCACTGGTGCATGTAACAATGGTAACAGGTGTACGTAATGATGAGCAGCCTGGCAACCTCGAGCGATAGAGAAGACGTGACAGTAAGCCTCCCTCTAGGGGTTCCACCTGGCATCCTACCTGGGCGAGCCTGACGGACCGGACGAGGCGCGGGAGCCTGACGGGTATGACGAGGCGCGGGAGCCCGACGAACTGGCTGAGACATGAAGTGGGAGCCTGCGGAGCCAACTGAGGCTCGTGAGCCTCTCAAGCCAGCTGAGGCATGAGAGCCTGATGAGCCAGCTGATGTATCCCCGGTTGCGTCGGCAGTGGCACCCAAACGTCACCAAAATAAAAAATGTAAAAATGCTTCCCTGATGCTTCCAACATTTGTGTCTGCATTCTATAACGGTCTTGAGATGACAGACGCCGGGAGAAGGGAAGCAAGTACAGGGTGAGGATTTAATAATAAATAGGCATGAAACAAGCAAACCAGCATCTGGACAAGAGAAACAAAACAACATCAATGCAGACAAGGGATGAAACTGAGGAAGGGACAGATATAGTGGAGGCAATCAATGATGTGATGGAGTCCAGGTGAGTCCAATTATGCACTGGTGCACGCAACGATGGTGGCAGGTGTACGTAATGACGAGCAGCATGGCGACCTCTAGGTCTATGTAGCTGCCAGAGAGGGGGAGCGGCTGCAGACATGACACCAACAAAAGCTATCAAAACCATAGCCAAAAACAATAAACGCAATGTTTGTGCAAAACACCTCATCAGCCCTACAGTAACTAATGACTACCAGCTGCAAATAATTGACTAACCTCATGTCCGCCACCCCAAACATTTATGTTGACCAAAACCATGAGCTATCTTGCAAGCCAGACACCTGTTACAAACTTTCTCAACAAATGCACAACCACAAAACCGAACCATACCGGCTCAAAACCACTCGGAGTAGAACTACAAATGCTAATGTCTGTTAAAATGTACAGTATGCCGGACTAGCACCCATATGTTACAAAACCAATAAATAGCCTACTGATTTTGCTGCACTCGTTATGTCTAGGGGTCTTAGTCCTAGCTGCATGATGTGTAACCTGATTTGATGTGAGCATAAATGTAACATAGCATTCCTGATAATATAATGTGTTTGAACATTTAAGTAATTTAACAGACATTCTTATCCAGAGGGACTTACAGGAGCAATTAGGGTAACGTGCCTTGCTCAAGGGCACATCAACAGATTTTTCACCTAGTCTGACCAGGGGATTCGAACCAGCAACCTTTCTGTTACTAGCTCTTAACCGCTAGGCTATCTGCCACCTTGTATTCTAGAGCTTCCTTTGTCCATGACTCACACTTTTGATTAGGAGGCAGAACATTGGAATTTTTTACTCAGAGAACTCCTCTGAGATCTCATGCTAGTGGATTCAGTTCTGTTCTCACTGTATTCACTCTTTACTGCATTCATTCTGTACTGATGTGCTTTAAAGGCATCCTTACAGTATCTTCAGAGTAGTAGGCAATATCTCAGTAATAGGTCACGCAAACAATTTATTTTTCCAGAATTATATTCACTTTTCATGTATATGATGCAGGATAAAACATACATTGCAATAATATATTGATATAGTTGCTTGTATGCTGTCATATCTTGTTTCTTAAAGTTTTATCTTTCAGGGTCTTCCCTGCCAAAAGAATCTTATCATTATCAACTATAGATGTCAGACAAGTACGCTTATGTTGCTGACAACTTAATCCTTATTTTGGACAAGATGACGGGTTAAACGTATGACTCTGTCCAAGATCAAGGTTGTTCACCCCCCTTTGGAGACTGCCTAGGAACTTCAGCCCTTTTTACCACTTCTGATGTAGCTGATCAGTTAATGCTGCATTTTCTATTTACATTTCAAAGGAAAAGTATAACTATTATTTGTGGAGGATAAACCATCCAATACTGTTTTTCTAAACAGACAGTAGTGGACTCATCTGCATACAGCAATGTGACAGTGCCTCATAGGAAGAGGCTCCCTGTGATTTCTCCGTGCACTGAACTACCACCTATGGCCTATGGTGACAGCTCTTTTACAACACACACTGTGTTTCACAGACACACACTGGGTTGCATAAGTGAAGTAGTGGCAACTCAAAAGGAGAGCTGCCTGGTGGGTCGATGTCCATCTGAATCTGTCGGGGAAGCAGGGGAGAGCTAGCCAACCTGCACGACTACCATGCATATTCATGATCTACAGTGCGGCCTGGCTCTCTGAGCAGCTCTGCTACTCTTAGTTAGTTTGCATGGGCTCTCTACCGCAGTGAGAAGTGGAGGACACTGCACAGACCTTGGGGCTCCTCAGCACTCATTAACAGCAATTAAGAGCCAGTCTGAGATGCCGGCAATGCTTCATTTCCAATTACAGATTTGTTAGATATGGGTGAACGTGACAGAGCTATGTTTAGAACACATCAGCGTAAATTGGAAAACTATGTTTATGTTTTTAAATTAGAAAGAAATGAGAGGTTGGAAATAATATGTTTTACTGTCACATATACCGGATAGATGCAGTGAAATGTGTTGTTTTACAAGGTCAGCCATAGTAGTACGACGCCCCTGAAGCATATTAGGGTTAAGTGCCTTGCTCAATGACACATCGACAGATTTCTCACCTCGCCGTCTCTGGTATTCTAACCAGCAACCTTTTGGTGACTGGCCCAATACTCTAACCATGGTGCTCGTACTATACTTAAGTATCATTCTGCCTTGTATTCCCAGGAATTCTTCTGAAGATAGAATCAGAATCACCTTTATTCTCCATAATACATCTGCATGTACAGGAATGGGAGTCAATAAAATGGTGCTGCCACAATGAGCAGAATGAACAGAATGAACAGAGTATACAGACAAAATATATAGACACAGAATTTACACAATTTACTTACTGTCACACCCTGACCATAGTTTGCTTTGTATGTTTCTATGTTTTGGTTGGTCAGGGTGTGATCTGAGTGGGCATTCTATGTTGGATGTCTTGTTTGTCTATTTGTTTGTCTATTTCTATGTCTGGCCTGATATGGTTCTCAATCAGAGGCAGGTGTTAGTCATTGTCTCTGATTGGGAACCATATTTAGGTAGCCTGGGTTTCACTGTGTGTTTGTGGGTGATTGTTCCTGTCTCTTTGTTAGTTTGCACCAGAATAGGCTCAGTCACTTTGGTTTTTCTTTTTTACTTGTTTTGGAAGAGAAGAGAACGAGCGCCATTCTCCTTGCGGAGATGGTGCAGAATCCATCAACACGGTTGGTCCCTGGGATTGGGCTGGCCAACACGATTCGGTTTGCTTGGAAGGAAAAGGACTTGGGGCCTTTAGGATGGGAAACTTTTGGAAGGATAATATTGATGGGGATTCTAAAGCTGACGGTGAAGGACGTGTTTTGTTTCCAAGGCAACTCGTTGGAGGGAGCATACGACGTGGCACTATATACAGAGGAGAAACACGATGATATCCTGAGAAGGGCAAGAGCAGTGGGAGGTGAGAGGCCGATGAGCCACTATGAAATAACAAGCCTGACGAAGAATAACTTTAGGGTTGTAACTGTCAACATTTACAACCCTTACGTTAAGGACGAAGAGGTGAGGGCTTTTCTGGGGAGATACATGGATAACGTCTCCTCAGCAAGGCACCTCAAAGACTCCCTTGGGTTTTGGAATGGGAGGAGAGGCTTCCAGGCCCTCCTCAGAGAGGACCCAACGGGACATGGTGGCTACCTCCATCCTCCTGCTATGTTCTCCCTAGGGGCTGACAGGGGGACGTTGTTTTATGCATGTCAGCCCCCATTTTGCAGGCGCTGTATGGCCTACGGACACATATTCGCCTCGTGCAGCACAAGAAAATGCAGATTTTATGGATCTGAGGAACACGAGGCGAGGGGATTGTGACAAGCCTAAGACGTGCCATGGGTGTGGCTCGTCAGCACACCTGTGGCGGGGGTGCCCGACCTGTCAAAGGTCATATGTGGCTGGGGGGGTGCAGGAGCGGGGGATGGGGGAAGAAGAGGAGGGGAAGGAAGCACGCCTCATGACCAGAGTACAGGTCCAGAGGGGAAGGCCGCAAGGAAGGAGGAGGAGCAAGAAGCGGCGGATGGAAGAGAGAAGGAAACGGACGGCACGGGAGTAGGAGAACCAGGAAAAGTGGCGGAAGAAGGCAACCGAGTGGAGGAGCATGAGAGAGAAGGAAGAGAGGGAGGAGTGGTGGAGAAGGAGACGGTGGAAGAGCAAGTGGACTGGGGGGAAAGTGCCCTGGTGGAAGAGATGAGGGGTATGGTGGAGGAGCTGGCGGGGGGGAGGGTGGTATCTCTCCACTGCCGCCATCACCAAAGAAGAGAATGAAGAGGAGGGTGTGATTGGCCGACAGTGAGAGGGAGGGGATGGCCAAGAGAGTGATGGGGGTGGGAGAAACCTCTGGGTTGCTGCTGGTTTCCCCAGGCCCTCAACTTCTGTTGGGTGGGGACACACCTCACAAGACTCAGCACTGGGTACGGGAGGAGGTGGGGAGTTTTTTGTTTGGGGACTCAGCCTCCCCGATCTTTTTCCAAACCAGCTGCAGCACTGGGGAGGGGGGGGGGTGTGGGGGTAGACCCAGGGTGCAGGGCACCCCGGAGCCAAACACTATTCCTGCATCCTGGGTTGGTGAGATGGAGGAAGAGGGGGGGATGTCGGGTGTACGGATGGTGTTCTCACCGGTAGATATGGAGCAGGGGAGCATCGGGTGAGTCTCCTGTTTTTTTTCTGTCTGGGTTTAGAATTTGAGTGTATTACATGTTTTTATTTTTTCATGGGGTCCAATTTTACTTTTGTTAGTTTAAATGTAAGGGGTTTAAGGGATTTTGTTAAGAGGAGGGCGGTTTTTAGTTATTTGGAGGGTGTGGATTTGATTTTTGTTTTTTACAGGAGGTTCACCTGAGGGATGGAGGGGATGTTAGTAGGTTTAAGAGGGAGTGGGACAAGGGGGAGTCGGTTTGGGGTATTGGGGGGGGGTGCACACATCGGGGGTAGGGATTTTGTATGGGCACAGGGAGGTAAAAGTGGAGGATTCTTTTGTGGTAATGCAGGGGAGGGTTATAGGGGTGGATGTCACGATAAGGGATTGTAAATTTAGATTAGTGGTGGTGTATGGGCCACAGGTGGTGGCAGACAGGAGGGAGATGGTGGACTGTCTGATGCCCCTGTGTGTCACAAATAGGAAATTAGTGATAGGGGGGGGATAGCAGTGCAGGCGCCATTGCCGGGCTAATGGCCTGCCATGGTCTGGTAGATGGTGGTCTGCACATTACTCCGAAAATGGCCGGTCCTACATGGCACAACTCCAGGGAGGTTGAGCGGAGGCTCGACTATATTTTTGTACCCAGGTCTTTGGGTAAGTTGTCTGGGCGGCTGTTGCCTGTTTTCTTTTCGGATCACGACGGGGTGCTCCTGCAGGTGGGGTCGCCAGTCTGCCTCTTTGGTAGGGGGTACTGGAAGTTAGATCGGGACGTGCTGGAGGAGCAGGCTTTTGTTGACAGGTTTTATGGTTTCTTTTGGAGGCTTGAAGGCCTCCAGTCCATGTGCGAGGGGGTGTTAGAGTGGTGGGAATTAGTTAAGGTGAGGATTAGGGCTTTTATAATAGGGTATTGCAAGAGGAAAATTGGGAGGAGAGGAGGGAGGTGGATCGTATCCAAAGGTTAATTGAACTTGAATACGAGGCAGGCAACCTCAGCGGGTCGTTTGACTGGGAGAGATCCGCAACCCTAAAGGCGCAGCTCAGGGAGTTGCAGGAGCGGAAGGCTCGAGCTTTCCTGGAGCGTGCGCATAGTGGCTTTCTAGAACATAATGAGACTTGTTCTGCTATGTTCTTTAAGTCGGTTAGGGCCAGACAGAGTAGGAAGGTAATGCATGGCGTTAGGGAAGAAAATGGTAGTATAGTTAGAGAACCAGAGGATATGGTCAGGGTGACAACTGATCATTTCCAAGGTTTATTTAAGGAAAGGGAAATAGATGTAGAGCAGGGAAATGTGTTTTTAGAACATTTGTCCAGGCGGTTGCCGGAGGACATTAGAGAAGTGATGAAGGCCCAGATCTTACTAGAAGAGGTTGAGAGCGCTCTTAGGAGGATGGGAAAAGGGAAGGTGCCTGGGATGTATGGGCTGAGTTTTTATCTCAAGTTTTGGGGTATACTTGGACCAGTGGTCCTCGAAGTCTTGAAGGCCATCCTTGAGACGGGGGTCCCGGGGGGATCAATGGCTGTTGGTGTGCTGTCACTTTTATATAAGAAGGGGGAAGTAACAGACCTTGGCAACTGGAGGCCGTTGACCATGCTGTGTGTAGATTACAAGCTACTTGCAAAGGTTTTAGCAGACTGGTTGCGCACAGCCCTTCCCTACGTCGTCCATGAGGATCAGACGTGCGGGGTAGAGGGCCGCTCTATTAGATGGAACCTACAGTTAATCAGGGACTCCATCGCTTGGGTTGAAGACAGAGGACTGCCTTTAATGGTAGCAATGCTAGATCAGGCGAAAGCCTTTGATCGCGTGAATAGATCCTTTTTATTCAGAGTGTTAGGTCGATTAGGATTTGGGGAGAAGTTCATAGGATGGATTCGTACATTATATGTCGGAGCGGGGTGCCAGGTTAGTGTAAACAGTCACTTGGGTGACATTTCTGACCTCTCGTCTGGGGTCAGGCAGGGGTGCCCACTCTCGGCTCTCCTCTTCGTTCTGTACATGGAGCCTCTGGTGGCTGCCATTAGGGCAGACACAGGGGTGGAAGGCTTGCTGATCCCTGGAAGTGGTGGGCTGCGTGTTAAGATGACGCAGTACGCCGACGACACTTCCTTGCTGCTGTGCAAGGACTCGTGTCTGACAAGGTCCCTTGCCATCTTTGGGGATTTCACCCGAGCGTCGGGAGCAGTTCTGAACCATGCAAAGTCTTCCGTCAAGTTTTTCGGAAGATGGCGCGGTAGAACAGATGTGCCTGGGGGGGTTATCTCTCTGTGAGGGGGCCCTGAGGATTCTCGGGGTCCATTTTGAGACCTCCGGCTCAGCGACGCTAAACTGGAACATGCGTATCGCAGTGGTACAGAGGAAGCTAGCAATGTGGAAGGCTAGGTATTTGTCTTTTATGGGCAAAGTCCTGGTCCTAAAGATGGATGTGTTGCCGTCTCTTTTGTATTTGGCATACATCTACCCATTGCCGGCTTGTCTGAGGAGGCCTCTAGTGAGGCTTGTGTTTCAGTTTATGTGGAGTGGCAGGTGCGAGTGGGTCCCCAGGCCACGCATGATCTGTCCCATCGGGGAGGGAGGTAGGGGGGTACCACATTTCCCCCTCAAGCTGGACACAATTTTTGTTTCTTTCTTGTTAACGGAGCTTGCTCAGCCAGTGATACACCCGTCCGGTTACCTCCTGCGGGTGTTCTTCTCGTATCAGGCGAGAAGCGTAATGGTGTGGTCTAACACGGGTCCTCGGGCGGAACAGCTGCCGTGGCACTTTGGTCATGTGGCCAAGTGGCTGCGTGCGCACCCTGAGGTTGAAGTTGCCCGAGTAGGTTTAGATCACAGGCACCAGTACGAGGAGGTCAGAAAGGCAGAGAGTCCGGCGCCTGTAGTGGGCATCTCGGAAGTGGTCTGGGAGGGAGTGCAGGCGCGGGGTCTGGACAACAGGCTCAAGGACCTGAATTGGTTGAGCCTCCATAAGTACTTGCCGGTACGTTCCATCATGTACCGGTATAGTTTGGTGCAATCCCCCACCTGTCCAAGATCCTCTTGTGGCAGGGAGGAGACTGTGCGCCATGTCTTTTGGGACTGTGCCTTTGCCGGAGTAGTATGGGCTAGGGGTGTTGTTAGGTTTGGTAAAGGGGGATTTTGTATTGACGTGGGCCAGGTTAGAGAGAGGTGTAGGGAGAGCGAGAGGGACGGATAGGGACAGGTTTCTGCTCTGGCTTCTCATGAGTCTCTTTAAACGGGGGCTGTGGGAAGCAAGCCAGAACATGGTGAAGACAGGGAGAGATTGGGGGGTGGAAGGGATAGTGAGGAGGGTGGAAGGAGATTTGAGGGGGAGGATGAAGAGGGAGGAGAGGAAGTGGGGGCAGCATGCTGCTCGGGAGAGGTGGAAGGGGGTTTAGGGCTGGGTGTCATTTAGATTTGTAAGGGGATAGATAGGGAAGGGACGGGGAGATAGGGAAAGGTATTTTGTAGGGTGACGGGGAGGGAAGATGCTCCCCTGAGGTTTTGTTTGGGGTTTATGTTTAGTTGAATTAGTTTAATTAAAATACCATTATTTGAGTATGTATGAAAATTATGTGTTGTAAAGAATGAATGGTATTAGAAGATAATAAAT